>NC_036844.1:16825166-16838293 GCF_002910315.2 Salvelinus sp. IW2-2015
CACACACACACACACACACACACACACACACACACACACACACACACACAATCCCCTGCACCTGTACTTTTGTCACCAGAGAGAGCGACTAGTCCAGTGTTAAACGTGTCCCTAGCCCTGAGCCAGCCCGAGCCAGTGTACTGCGTCTGTACTGAGGAGATGAGAGGGATGGGGAGGGACGGAGTCAGACAAGGTGCTGCTGCACCACAGGAACGCTGCCAATAGGAACTCAGTGACCCTCCTCATCTCTCTCCTCCCCGCTCTGCTATCTGGATAAGATTACACAGCACCACCATTGCCATGCTGATACCAGTGAATTACCCACCAGGGAGAGAAGGAAGATCAGGTCATGGAGGAGTAAATGGAAGAAGAGAAAAGGTGGAGCAAGAGAGGAAAAGGAGGAAAAAGATTAGAAAGGAGGAAAAACATCAAAACAGACAGAGGAAGAGGAAAGAGATAAAAGCAGAAACAGGCAAAGACACAAAAAGGTGTTTTCTTTATTTGTTGTGTCAGACTGTTGTGCCCTTAACACAGGGCTTCACCAACACCTACAGTGGGACTGTGACACTCCACAGTAGTGTGTGTGTGTGTGTGTGTTTGGGTGAGTGGACAAGGCTTGTGCGGGGGAAGGGACAGTCACTTTTTCTCTTTCTCCTCTTGATGTCTCCAGGCTGGCTTACTTCTTAGCTTTGCCCTGGGCAGCCACGGCCTCCATGGCCTTCTTCACAGTCTCAGCGTCTCCCAGGAAAGCCATGGGCTTGACGGGCTTCAGGTTTGCGTCAAGCTCGTACACGATGGGGATACCTGTTGGCAGGTTCAACTCCATGATGGCAGCGTCTGACATGCCTGACGAGACAGACAGAAAGACGTGTTAGGAGTGAGCAGAGGATAGTGTGTGAAATCAAGACTGATCATTCACATAGAGGAAATTCACATAAGGCAATGTATTTGACATGTGTATTCCCAGTGGAGGGGAAGTACAGATCCTCAAAGGCTGGTATATTTCTTAGCTAGTACCACCTTTGACAGGGGAGGTCGTCCATACTCCTCTTTCAGGGGGGCCACTAAGTAGCTTGTTTCAGCAGACGTTACCTTTCTCTGCCCTTTCCCTCTGCCCTCTTGTCACCCCCTCTCCCTCTGCAACCCTGCCACCCAGCAACCCTGTCTGCATCACCCCGGTCCCACCACTCCTGGAGAATGCAGAACCTTTCTGCAGAAAGGTCGTGTCAGTAACGGAAACCGTGCCCATGGCCTTTTCCACTGTGTCTGTCTGAGCTCCAGGGAGAGAGCCCAAGCTATTTATAGACTCCTAGTTATCTGGAAATGTGCCTTCAGAAAATATTTACACACCTTAGTTTTTCCACATTTGGTTGTTACAGCCTGATTTTTTTTTACACAGTACCCCATTATGTCAAAGTGGAATTATGTTTTGAGAAAAATATTTATATTCATAAAAAAAAAAAGCTGAAATGTCTTGAGTCAATAAGCATTCAACCCCTTTGTTATGGCAAGCCTAAATACGTTCAGGAGTAAAAATGTGTTTAACAAGTCACATAATAAGTTGCATGGACTCCATGTGCAATAATAGATTTTAACATGATTTTTGAATGACAACCTCATCTCTGTACCTCACACATACAATTATCTGTATTGTCCCTCAGTCGAGCAGTAAATTTCAAACACATATTCAACCACAAAGACCAGGGAGGTTATCCAATGCCTCGCACATTCATAGACTTGTCCTGAAGCCACTCCTGCATTGTCTTGGCTGTGTGCTTAGGGTCTTTGTTCTGTTGGAAGGTGAACCTTCGCCCCAGTCTGAGGTCCTGAGCGCTCTGGAGCAGGTTTTCATAAAAGATCTCTCTGTACTATGTTCCGTTCATCTTTGCCTTAATCCTGACTAGTCTCCCAGTCCCTGCCGCAGAAAAACATCATGTTGCTGCCACCACCATGCTTCACTGTAGGGATGGTGCCAGGTTTCCTCCAGACGTGACGGTTGGCATTCAGGCCAAAGAGTTCAATCAAACCAGAGAATTTTGTTTATCATGGTCTGAGAGTCTTTAGGTGCCTTTTGACAAACTCCATGCGGGCTGTCATGTGTCTTTTACTGAGGAGTGTCTTCCGTCTGGCTACTCTACCATAAAGTCCTGATTGGTGGAGTGCTGCAGAGATGGAAGTTTCTCCCATCTCCACAGAGGAACTCTGGAGCTCTGTCAGAGTGATCATCTCCCTGACCAAGGCCCTTCTCCCCCGATTGCTCAGTTTGGCCAGGCGGCCAGCTGTAGGAAGAGTCTTGGTGCTTCCAAACTTCTTCCATTTAAGAATGATGGAGGCCACTGTGGTCTTGGGGACCTTCAATGCTGCAGACATTGTTTGGTACCCTTCCCCAGATCTGTGCCTCAACACAATCTTGTCTTTGAGCTCTGTGGACAATTCCTTTGACCTCATGGCTTGTTTTTTTCTCTGACATGCACTGCCAACTGTGTGACCTTATGTAGACAGGTGTGTGCCTTTCCAAATCATGTCCAATCAATTGAATTTACCACAGGTGGACTCCAATCAAGTTGTAGAAACATGTCAAGATGATCAGTGGAAACAGGATGCACCTGAGCTCAATTTCGAGTCTCATAGCAAAGGGACTGAATACTTATGTAAATAAGATATTTCGGTTTAAAAAAAGTATACATTTAAAACAAATTCAAATAACATGCTTTTGCTTTGTCATTATGGGGTATTGTGTATAGATTGCTAAGCAAATTTTAAAAAAAATCAATTTTAGAATAATCAATTTGGCTACTACATGATTCCATATGTATTATTTCATAGTTTTTATGTCTTCACTGTTATTCTACAATGTAGAAAATGTAAAAATAAAGAAAAACCCTTCAATGAGTAGGTGTGTCCAAACTTTTGACTGGTACTGTGTATATATTTATATATAATGTATATACACTACCGTTCAAAAGACCACAGTGTATATATATATAATTATACATATTTATATTTATGTGACTGGGTGCATGTGGTGTACCATACTATGCCTACAGGCCCAGCAGCTGTATTCTCACTGAGCCACAGTAAGCAAACAGTTAGGTGATTAACTGTAATGTCATGAGTGTAGCATTACTTTAGTATTATCATTGTATTGTCATTACTACTGTGTACCATCATTACTACTGTGTATCATCATTACTACTGTGCATCATCCTTACTCGTTGCAGGCTGCAGACCTTTCAGTTTGTGCAGGGGCTATGCATCTGTTAGATCTGTGAGTCATGTGATGTTTGACAACATGCCAACATTCCTTGTGAAACATGAACTCTAACCTTTTCCCTGTACCTACCTCTCCCTATTCCTGAACACCCCCCCCCCCCCCGCCCACCCAGCAGCCCATAATACCAACCCTCTAAGTGCTTGACAATTCGCGGAGGCTGTTGCCGTGGCAGCGATGATGATGTTCTTGCCAGCCTTGATCTCAGGTACGATGACATCGTTCCAGTAGGGCAGGGCACGGGCAATAGTGTCTTTCAGGGACTCACATGTGGGCAGCTCACCGGGCTTCAGGCCTTGTAGCGCCTTGACTGGTGGGAGGACAGAACAGCATGTTGGGTTACACTGCTGAAATGTATCATCACAAAAGCAGGTGTGATGTAACATCCTAGAGGGTTGCAAATTAAACCTGGCAAAGCCTACGTAGTACCTCAAGCAGTGCATGTCAGAGAAGTCACCCAAGTCATAAACTGTTGTCTCGCTACCTCACAGCAAGCGGTACGGAGCGCCAAGTCTAGGTTCAAAATTCTCCTTAGCTTCTACCCCAAGCAATAAGACTGGTGAACAATAAGACTGCCCCCTCTCCTTTGTTTTACACTGCTGCTACTCGCTGTTTATTACCTATGCATAGTCACTTTACCCCTACCTACATGTACAAATTATTTCGACTAACCTGTACCCCCGCACATTGACTCGTACCGGTACCCCCTGTATATAGCCTCTTATTGTTATTTAATTGTGTTACTTAGTCTTAGTCTTGCAGGATCTCCTAAGCAAGTCATAAATCTCCTGAATATACTCCAACTGGTTTCCTTGTAAAATGGGAACATATTCCAGAGGTAGTTGCACGCAACGCTTTAAAATATATTGTCAGGTGTTATTATTCTATGTTAGCAGTCACAGACCTACAATGTGGTTCACAAGTCTGTTTGTGATGTACTATTATTCACCACCACCACCGGCCTCTTACTTCACTGATGATCTTGTGGAAGGCGTGGTCGTGTTCCATGGGGGAGGGGGATGTCGAAGGAACGACGCCAGATCTTGACCTGCTCCTCTCCGTGCTTCTCGGCTGTCTCTGCCTTGTTGAGACCTGTCAGACCGCCGTAATGGCGCTCGTTCAGACGCCATGTGCGGTACACGGGCAGCCACATCTGGCTGTGCCTCCAGGATGGTCCACAGGTCTTGACTGCTCGCTTCAGCACGGAGGTGTGGCAGATGTCAAACTTCATTCCGGCGTCCTTGATGGCCTTGCACCACGTTTGGCCTCTTCCAGGCCCTTCTCGCTGAGGTCGGCATCAAACCAGCCGCAGAATTTGTTGTACTGGTTCCACTCACTCTCGCCATGACGGACGATCACAACTTATGGGCAGTAGTCATGCTTGCAGTGTTGCTTTAAATTCCTTTACCAAACACACGAGACACGGCCTCCCTTATGGTACACATACACTCTGAGACCAACAGCCCCGAGCGACTCCTCTCACACTCTTTTATTAGCATTCTGGAATGAGGCCCTGCGTAGCAGCCGGGCGTAAACTGCTCTCCACCAATGAGAGCACTTCACCCCCTAGGGACAGCTAGCTCAGCCAATAGGGCAGGGCATCCCATGGACTGGAGGACATGTCCCAGCTGGAAGGCCAGAGGTCAGGGATTGAGCTAAAATAGCAACATGACTTTTAAACCGAGAGCTTGAAATAAAAGTGTAAAGATCAGAGTAAGCTGCTGCTGCTGAGCGCTGTAGAGTGCACAGGAGGCTGCTGAGGGAGGACGGCTCATAATAATGCATCAAACACATGTTTTTATATATTTGATACAGTTCCACTATTCCGCTACAGCCATTACCACGAGCCCATCCTCCCCAATTAGGGTGCCAACAACCTACTGTGTAGAGTTTTTGAGAGTTTCTGACATCAATAAAAGGCAATGGAATTAGTAATCTAACTCCAAAACTAGAACTGATACAGGCAACTGTACCATGCAATGAGGTAGTAGTGACTAGGGAAAAACAGACTAAAACATTCTGCCTCAACATGGGTTACGTTAGGGGAAGTTGTTGTTAATACACACATACTCTAGTAGTCCTACTGTATAATATCACACATACTCTAGTAGTCCTACTGTATAATAACACACATACTCCAGTAGTCCTACTGTATAATATCACACAATACTCCAGTAGTCCTACTGTATAATATCACCACATACTCTAGTAGTCTACTGTATAATAACACACATACTTAGTAGTCCTACTGTATATAACACAATACTCTAGTAGTCCTACTGTATAAAACACACATACTCTTAGTAGTCCTACTGTATAATATCACACATACTCCAGTAGTCCTACTGTATAATAACACACATACTCCAGTACCTACTGTATAATACACATACTCAGTAGTCCTACTGTATAATAACACACATACTCCAGTAGTCCTACTGTATAATAACACAACTACTCTAGTAGTCCTACTGTATAATAACACACATACTCTAGTAGTCCTACTGTATAATAACACAAATACTCTAGTAGTCCTACTGTATAATAACACACATACTCCAGTAGTCCTACTGTATAATAACACACAAATCTAGTAGTCTACTGTATAATATCACACATACTCCAGTAGTGCTACGTATAATATCACACTACTCCAGTAGTCCTACTGTATAATAACACACATACTCTAGTAGTCCTACTGTATAATAACACAACATTACTCTAGTAGCCTACTGTATATAACACACATACTCTAGTAGTCCTACTGTATAATAACACACTACTCTATAGTCCTACTGTATATAACACACATACTCTAGTAAGTCCTTACTGTATAATAACACACATACTCTAGTAGTCCTACTGTATAATAACACACATACTCTAGTAGTTTCTACTGTATAATATCACACATATCCAGTAGTCCTACTGTATAATAACACACATACTCCAGTAGTCCTACTGTATAATAACACACATACTCTAGTAGTCCTACTGTATAATAACACACATACTCCAGTAGTCCTACTGTATTAATAACACACATACTCTAGTAGTCCTACTGTATAATAAACACACATACTCTTAGTAGTATACTATATAATAATACACCATACTCCAGTAGTCCTACTGTATAAAACACACATACTCTAGTAGTCCTACTGTATATAACACACATACTCTAGTAGTCCTACTGTGATAATATCACACATACTCTAGTAGTCCTACTGTATAATAACAACAACTACTCTAGTAGTCCTACTGTATAATAACACACATACTCAGTAGTCCTACTGTATAATATCACACATACTCAGTAGTCCTACTGTATAAATCACACATACTTCTAGTAGTCCTACTGTATAAAACACACACACTCCATAGTCCTACTGTATAATAACACACATACTCTAGTAGTCCTACGTATTAATAACACACATACTCTTAGTAGCCTACTGTATAATAACACACATACTCTAGTAGTCCTACTGTATAATAACACACATACTCTAGTAGTCCTACTGTATAATATCACACATACTCCAAAGAACACACAATAGAAATGGTACTTATTCCCAGTACAACCACTATTGGGTCTCCACAGGACAACAGTCAGCAAATAAATACAGTCAGCAAATATTTATTTGGGATGTTTGAAATTCTATGTAGAAATGCACCAAGGTTTCAAACCGATCCTACCACGAATACTGATTCGGCTTTAAACTGAAAGAAAGTCAGGGCGGGGCCCAAACTATAGGGCCAAGTCAATCAATGCTCCCTTCTACCAATCAAAGTATGAGACACATTGAGAAAAGAGAGAAATACAATATCAGCAAATACAATAGTAATGGAACTCTGGGCATGTAGCCAATCTGCATATATTATATCACAAAAAATAATAGAGAGATAGAGGAATCACAAAGACAGAGAAAGACTGAGGATGCTGCCGTGAGAGAGAGCGAGAGATAGAGAGAAAAGCGCAGGATAGAGAGAAAGCAGGTAAAGCTGAAAGAGAAGGGAGTATGAGAGAGAAGTGGAGAGGATACTATGGGGCTGGGTGTGGAGGGGATGGGTGAAAACACTACTGTATTCAGGGCTGGCTTTCACTTTTTGGGGCCCTAAGCTAATTTATTTGTACAACATGGGGTGTAAAGAAAATGTTGCAGTTTCAAAGCAAGTTTATTGCAATTTTACACATTTGCCATGTTAATATGACTTCTGAGTGAGAGTGACTAACAAAATCAATGGGGGCCCCCTGGAGGTCAGGGTAATTTGACCATGATAACTACAAGTATAGATACCTGGCTAGACTCATTTACCAATCTAAAACATTTTAGCTGACATGGGCTAGTTGAGTGACTGTCAATGACTGACATGGGCTAATTGAGTGACTGTCAAAATGCTGATGCACAACCAAATGTCTAAATTGCACCTTGTATACTCTACTATTCTAACTCTCAACAGTAAGTTGAGCCCCCGACTGATTTATTAAAATGCCTGGGGCTTATTTTGATAATGCCTGGAACCGGCCCTGACTTTCCTTATGACTCAGCTTGCAGCAGCACCCCGCACCTACTGTAGCCTAGCAACCCTCATCCATCTCACCTTCAAGGCTTCTGCTTTGACAACTGTCAGCAAAATACACACATACAAGAGAGACACACAAACACACTTCAATTCATACACTCTCCTCAAATGTGTACAGGCAAAATGCATAATATACTGCACCTAAACATGGACTCATACCAGCCTGTTCTCTCACAAGATCCTCATACTATGCTTAAATGTATGGCAAGTCACTGTGCTATCCATTCTCTCAATCAACAGTCTGGGACAGTATAACATGTGTATCTCCCCCACCCCTCTCAGGAGGAAGTGGAGGAGGAAAAGGATGAAGTGGGTGTCAGCAGGGAGGAAGCAGAGTGTTATTGACCAGTTATGGTTCCCTCTTCACTCTGCAGCTGAAAGATAAGAAGCCTGTTTCTCTTGTTAGGGAATTAACATAACAATATAAAAAGACCATTCAACTTCTCTTCAAATTCCTCAGTGTCCCTTACAGCTAAGGCAATCATGAAAATGTATTTGAATTAATTTGACCTATTTTGTATAATAGATTAATTATCTATTATTATTATTATGATTATCTATTATTATTATTATCAATGCATTATCATCCCAAAAACACAAATACATCTTCACAGACATCAACATATTTATACACATTATCATTACAGCATCTGATTCAGAACCTCACAAGTATCTACAGGCACCAAACAGTAGCTTCCCAGCCATAATGTATAAATAAATATAAATAAATAAACACATACCATCCAGCCGCGTGTTCTGTGTTTATCAATGTAGGTTTTCTGTGGTCTTGGGTGTCGCTCTCTAATTGGCCAGCAGGGCAGTTGCTGTGTCACTGTATGAGGAGAAGCTGTGTATAATATCAATGCATAGGCTGCTGTAGAATCAGGACAGCCCATTTATTTTATTCCCCTACAGGGAGGACTGCGAGACCTACATTCAAATGAATGACTCCAAACTCAAGTCATCTCATGCGACTATTCATTTTTGTAGTCAAGGTTACTGTGTATGACAGAAACAGTGTAAAGAAACTAGAAACATGTTAACCTCCTTTGTACCCTCAAAAACACAAATATATCTCCATCTGCAACCTCTCCCTCCCCCTCTCTTTCCTTCTTTCCTTTCCTTTCTCCCTCTCTGTTCGTTGCAGTGTAAGCCTATCGATCCCGCATAGTCAGAGTTTGGGAATGCGCCTGCGTCAGAGCTCTCCCTCCTTGCTATAAAAGCTGGAGCCACTGCAGCAGCATCAGTCTGGGTTCTTCACCTGAGCCCTACAGACACATTGACACAGAGCCAGACAGAGCTGCCTGCCCTCCCAGCCCAGCCATGAGTGCCCTCGGCTTTGACCCTTACTACTCATCCTCCTCCTATCGCCGCTGGCACGTGGAGGGTGCCCCTCGCGGAGTGGTGACCAAGGGGAGGTCACGATCGGCCTTCTCCTCCCACGCCTCCCACGCCTCCCACGCCTCCCCCCTGAGCTCCCGTCTGCAGTACTCCTCTCCTGGCCAGGCTCTGCATTCATCCATGGCCTCTTCCTCCTCTGTGGAACTGGAGCTGAGCCAGGCGACCCAGGTGAGCTCTGAGTTCCGCACAGTGAGGACCCAGGAAAGGGCCCAGCTGCAGGACCTCAACGACCGCTTCGCTGGCTTCATCGAGCGTGTGCGGGAGCTGGAGCAGCAGAACCGTGCACTGGAGGCTGAGCTGGTGATGCTGAGGCAAAGGCACGGTGAACCCTCCCGCCTGGCGGCCCTGTATGAGCAGGAGGCGCGGGCCCTGAGGGCCGCCGTGGATGAGGCGCGTGGGGAGCAGCAGGCCGCCCTGGGCCAGAGGGAGCGTCTAGAGCAGGCCCTGAGCGCCCTGCAGGCCCGCTATGAGGAGGAGGTGGTGGCCCGCGAGGACGCGGAGGGCAGGCTGCTGGATGCACGGCGTGGGGCCGACCAGACTGCCCTGGCCAGGGCTGAGCTGGAGAAGAGGGTGGAGACCCTCCTGGACGAGGTGGCCTTCCTCAAGAAGCTCCACGAGGGGGAGGTGGTGGAGCTCCAGGCCCAGGCCCAGCTGGGGGCCCAGGTGGCTGTGGAGATGGAGGCAGCCACACCAGACCTGTCCGGTGCTCTGAGGGACATCCGGGCCCAGTACGAGAGGCTGGCGGCCAAGAACATGCAGTCTGCTGAGGAGTGGTTCCACGGGAAGGTGGGCTCCCTGACGGAGAGTGTTGCCCAGCACAGCGACGCAGTGAGGAGCTCCAGGGATGAGGCAGGGGAATACCGCCGGCAGCTCAAGGCCCACCTGCTGGAGATCGATACCTGCAGGGGCCTCAACAAGTCTCTGGAAAACCAGTTACACATCATGGAGGACAAGCAGAGCGCTGAGATCAGCAACATGCAGGTCAGTGGTGGTACTGCAGGATGAATTAAACAGCAAATCTGGATTGATGCAAATACCTCAGAATGAATGCAATCTGAATGTGAATTTATTTATGTTTAGAAACTGCTTACTAATAGGTAAATAACTATATCAGAATACAAGACACCAATAATGTTTTATATTTTGTGCCAAGTGGAACTGATTTAGTAATACAGAATAGGAACAAATAAGATTATTTTTAATACATTTAAAATTTCATCCATTCAGCCATTTTAGGCATATTATCTGTATTACCCACTGTAAAAAAAACTTTATCCACTTCATAACCTTTAAACGTCTCCCGTAGGACACTATTGGCCAGCTGGAGAATGAGCTGAGAGCCACCAAGCAGGAGATGGCTCACTACCTGAAGGACTACCAGGACCTGCTGAATGTTAAGATGGCCTTGGACATTGAGATCGCTGCCTACAGGTAGGATGCTATGAGGAGCACTGGCCAGAGCTTCAACTTAAACAAATATAATGTAATGATACTAATGCCAGTCCAGGTCAAGGAAAGCCTATTGCGCGTTTATTCTAAAATTGTATCTTTCCCATGATCCTTTACTTTTCCAGGAAGCTGCTGGAGGGGGAGGAGTCTCACTTCAGTGTGGGCGGGTCAGGGGGTATGTCCAGTGTCTATGGCCACACCTTGTCAGTCATGCCCTCCTTCGGCCGCTCCATGTTCTCAATGCAGTCTAGCCTGAGCTCTGGCACCCCCTACCTGATGACCTCACGCTTCCTCAGCTCCTCATTTGTCTCTGGAGAAGACATCATCTCTACCAGCCTGGCCCAACGGGACTCTGCCAGCCCACCACAGGAGGAGGAAGAGGAGGAGAAGGAGAAGGAGGAAGAGGAGGAGAAGGAGGAGGAAGAAGCAGAAGAGAAGAAAGAGGAGGGACAGGAGGAGGAAGAAGAGGATGGAGAGGAGAAGGAGGAAAAGGGAGAAGAGAAAGAGGAAGATGGGGATGAGGGAAGCGAGGATGAGAAGGAAGATGGAGAGGATGCTAAGGATGGAGATCAAGGTTAGCGTTAGAATATTTTCCCTCAAAGAATATTCTCTATTGTTGTTGTGTATTGCTTACATGCTGACATTTTTACAAACCTGTATACTAACTAAATTATTCCTCTTCTCAATTATTTCCTTTTTTGATACAGGTGGAGATGAGAAGGCAGAAACTGCAAAAGAGGATGGAGAGAAAGAGGAAGATAAGGACGAGGGTGGGGGGCAGGATGGAAAGGAAGGTGTGGAAGAGGAGGGGGTAGAAAAGGAGGGAGGAGATGATGAAGATGAAGAGGTGAAAGATGAAGGTAAAAGTGAGGAGAAAAAAGATGACGAAGCAGAAACCAAAGAAGAGAAGGGCGAACCAGAGATGTCCAAGAGTGAGGAGAAGAGAGAAAAACCTGCCGAAGAGAAAGACCAATCTGAAAAACCAAAGGCTAAAAAGTAAGTTTGTGGCCCAAGACCACACAAGCCAAAAGACAGTCTAATAAAACCTCAGCTCGGCAAACAGCAGAAATACCCAACATAATCGACTCCAGTGTGCTTGTAACAAGGTGCTCAATACAATGTATTTTAGTGCACTAATGCATCAGAATCAAGGTTATCTGCTAGCAGTTATAAATCAATAAAGTCAATAAAGGTCACACAATTCCTGTAGTGTGTGTGTAAGGGTGTGTGTGCTATGCCTGTGCAAGTCTGTGAGAGTGTGGTTTTGGATGGTTGAATAAATACTTTTGAAAGCCATGCCGAGTGTGTAATTGATTGTTTTTGTCCTTACACTGAATCATGCTGAATAACAACTCAGTAAACAGTATTTATAATAGTTTGGGTTTTATCATATTCAAGTTAGACCTGTTAAAACGCAACAACAAGGATAAAATGTTGAATATATCATTGATACATCTTGAAGGTGCTTAAAACCATGACCACATAGTTCACCACAATGTGAAAACATATAAGGGCTTTTGTTCATCATACATGACAGCAGGTCCTTACTCAATTCATTCATTCAAACATTAACAGGTTATGTGTCATGATTTATAAATACTTTGTAAATGTTGAAAAAAACTATCCATTGAATGGTTTATTAGCTGCTTGTAAAAATACATTAGAATACTGTTTAACTATGCTTTTTAGTGTCACGCCCTGACCTTAGAGTTCCTTATTATTTTCTATGTTGGGTTAGGTCAGGGTGTGACTCGGGTGGGAAAGTCTATGTTTTCTATTTCTTTGTTTTTTGCCGTGTGTGTTTCCCAATCAGAGGCAGCTGTCTATCGTTGTCTCTGATTGGGGATCATATAATAGTTGTCATTTTCCTTTTGGGTTTTGTGGGATCTTGTTTTCTGTTTAGTTTTTCTGCCTGACAGAACTGTGCGCTTTCATTTTCACGTTTGTTATTTTGTTTGAGTGTTTTTGAATATTAAAATCATGAACACTTTCCACGTTGCGTCTTGGTCCACTCTTCATACCACCAACGAGAGCCGTTACAATTAGCCTATCAGATATCTTTTAGGCCTAGAAGAGCCATCTTATGAGCACATCCATTAGTCTCTCTGGAACCTACAGCGCCTCCTTCTACTGTATCATCCCCCTTGTTTATCTTCCTCCCTCATCAGTTACTAATCATCTCAATGCACCACTCACACGCCCTCTACCCTCCCCTCCCTTCAAGAGAGTCTGCAGTGTGCTCCCTCTCCCTTTCTTAAATCTCCTTCCTTRTCTCTCATCTCTCTTTAACTCATCTCTCATCTCTCTTTAAGTACCCTCCAGATTGAGACTTTATGGCTTAAAGGAAAACTCCACCCGACAACTATTAGTCAATTGTTGATATAGTCCCAAAATCTTTCAAAATACAGAAAAACAGCCT
>NC_036844.1:16839034-16939440 GCF_002910315.2 Salvelinus sp. IW2-2015
CGCGTGCGCGCCAGCCTTATGTCAAACTGCCGGGACACCGTGTGATCAGACTGCTGAAGGCTGTTTTTCTGTATTTTGAAAGATTTTGGGACCTATACAACACATGACTAATATTGTTGCGGGTGGAGTTTTCCTTTAGCCAAAAAGTCTCAATCTGGAGGGTACTTAAAGAGAGATGAGAGATGAGTTAAAGAGAGATGAGAGAAAAGGAAGGAAGATTTAAGAAAGGGAGAGGGGCACACTGCAGACTCTCTTGAAGGAGGGAGGGTTAGAGGGCGGGTGGTGGGTGCATTGAAATGATTAGTAACTGATGAGGGAGGAAGATAAACAAGGGGGATGATCAGTAGAAGGAGGCGCTGTAGGTTAGAGAGACTAATGGTTGTGCTCATAAGATGGCTTCTCTTCAAGCCTAAAAATATATCGATGCATAGGCTAATTGTAACTAAGGCTTCTTGCCTTGGTGGTATGAAGAGTGGACCAAGACGAACGTGGAAAAGTGTTCATGATTTTAATATCTACAAAACACTCCAACACAAAATACAAACGTGAAAACACTCCATGAACTTGCCACAACCCATCCCTTCATAACCTGGGTCAACCGAGTTATGAAAACCTGGTCCAACCACCCTATGAACTGTCACACATGACCCCGTATGAACTGGTCAAACACATCCCTATGAACCTGGTCCAAACACATCCTATAGACCTGGTAACACATCCCCTAATGTACCCTGGTCAACAACTCTATGACTGTCAACACATCCCTATGAATGAAAGGGTCCGCAACAGTTCTGATCACGATGCCGCCAAATAGACTACAAACTCGATATCAAACCATACCACACCTATAACGCATCCCCTGAGATCACAAAACACAATGCCGAAACTATGTAAACACACTATTATCATGATCCAATCCTAGGAGTACAACGAATAACGACACACCGCTGCGCCTCTGTAATGACTGGGTCTTAGGAAAACACACGTACCAAACTAAAAGATATAGGAGAAAACACTAGACTTTCCCCACCCGATGGTTCCCACACCAAACATAGACCACATTACCAACATGATCTGAACCACATATGGATACGCGGAACTTTAAAGCACCGTCAGGGCTAAAGTTACTTGGGAAACGTCGTTGGCCCGTCACCTCCGGAAACTCGCGGCATACGGGTCGCTGGTCAGCAACGACGCTCGGAATGGGGACCAGTGACGCACTACCATGCTTGAGACGGCCTGGTACGTGGAAGGACCGGAACAGGGTCCCTACCTACCTCGGTGGGCGGCTCGGTGCGCGGCTAGCTGCAGCACCACACACACACACACACACACACACACACACACACACACACACACACACACACACACACACACACACACACACACACACACACACACACACGCTGGTGTAAGTGTGTAGCACAGAATTAGATATCTCTGTGTGTTGCACTTCAGGTAACCTGTCCATAGTGCCGATCATGAATGGCGAACACTGCTAGTTCTCTGGGTTTGGAGTTGCCTACATCGACATTCGGAGCACGCAGGCACAATCACGACGCACTGGCAGGGATCTGATCGTTTTTTGTACTTTATTCCGTCTTGAGGGAGCACTAACCTGGCAAGGTCCACATCAGAGGCTCCATCAGCTATGCAGCTCAGGTCCAGTGTGTCTGAGAACAGATGCTGAGGAACGGGAGGAACTTCAGAGAGGGATGGCATTTTTATTACCTAATTTCAGGGCTGAGAACGATCAAATCTGGGATCAGTCGTGTGTTTTTATTGCTTTTAAGACATTGAAATACTGTGGAGCTGATTTTATGACTCATCACAATTTAGTTGCTTCCTTCAGCACTCTACGTGAGTGCTGAGCTAAAATCCTGAGAGGAAGAATGTTAGCAATCAGCAGAGTCACCCATGGACAGCACCCAACATCTCTTCAATTTAATATAATAATCACATAATAAATTCCAAACAACCTAAATCGCTTAAAACAATTAATTTGCGCGTAATGATGCACCAAGCAAAACTGCATTGCAGAGGACTGGATACAGTGCCTTCAGAAAATATTCACACCCCTTGACTTTTTCCACATTTTGTTTAGTTACAACCTGAATTTAAAATGAATTCAATTCAGATTGGGTGTCACTGGCCTACACACAATACCCCATAATGTCAACATAGAACTATGTTTTTAGACATTCTTGCACATTTATTAAAAACTAAAAGCTGAAATGTCTTGAGTCAGTAAGTATTCATCCCCTTTGTTATGGCAAGCCTACATAAGTTTAGGTGTAAAAATGTGCCAAACAAGTCACATAATAAGTTGGATGTGTGCATAAATGTTTAATATGATTTTTGAATGACAACCTCATCTCTGTACCCCACACAGACAATGATCTGTAAGGTCCCTCAGTTGACCAGTGAGGACCAGTGAGGTTTTCCAATGCTTCGCAAAGAAGGGCACCTATTGGTAGATGGGTAAAAATAAAAAACGCAGACATTGAATATCCCTTTGAGCATGGTAAAGTTATCAATTACACCTTGGATGGTGTATCAATACAACCAGTCACTACAAAGATACAGGCATTCTTCCTCACTCAGTTGCCGGGGGGAAGGAAACCGCTCAGGGATTTCACCATGAGACCAATGGTGACTTTAAAAGTTTAATGGCTGTGATAGGAGAAAACTGGGGATGGATCAACAAGATTATAGTTGCTCCATAATACTAACCTGAAGCGCGTAAAAATTGTATGTTCTTGGTTGCAACACTCACTACCGAGTTCAAACTCTGCACTCCAACGGACATATCTGGGTTTGGCGGATGCCAGGAGAATGCTACCTGGCCCAATGCATACTACCAATTATGAAGTTTGGTGAAGGAGGAACAATGGTCTGGGGCTGTTATTCATGGTTTGTGCTACGCTCCTTAATCCCAGTAAAGGGAAATCTTAACTCTACAGCATACAAGGCCCTTTCCTGGTTCAGCATGAGGGTATGGAAGAATTTGACTGGCCTGCACAGAACCCTGACCTCAACCCCATCGAACAGCTTTGGGATGAATTGGAACGGTGGCTGCAAGCCAGGCCTAATCGCTCAACATCAGTGCCGACCTCACTAATGCTCTTGTGGCTGAATGGAAGCAAGTCCACGCAGCAATGTTCCAACATCTAGTGAAAAGCCTTCCCAGAAGAGTTTAGGCTGTTATAGCAGCAAAGGGGGGACCAACTCCATATTAATGCACATGATTTTGGAATGAGATGTTCAATGAACAGGTGTCCCCATACTTTAGGCCATGTAGTGTAGGTTGAAGAATTTTAAAATGAATAATGTGCAAATGTTGTACCATCCAGGTGTGCAAAGCTCTTAGAGACTTACCCTGAAAGATTCACAGCTGTAATCACTGCCAAAGGTGATTCTGTGTTGACTGAGGGGTAAAAGTATTATGTAAATGAGATACTTCTGTATTTCATTTTTGTCACGGCCGTCGCTGGAAGAAGACCAAGGTGCAGCGTGGTAAGTGCACATTTTCCTTTTTATTAAAATGTCGCCAACAAAAAAACAAACGAAAGAATCAACCGTGAAGCTTACAAGGACATTAGTGCCACAAACAAAGTTAACTACCCACACTGAAAGGAGGGAAAAAGGGCTACCTAAGTATGATTCCCAATCAGAGACAAGGATAGACAGCTGTCCCTGATTGAGAACCATACCTGGCCAAAACATAGAAATAAAGAAACATAGAAAACAAAGCATAGAATGCCCACCCTAAATCACACCCTGACCAAACCAAAATAGAGATAAAAAGGCTCTCTAAGGTCAGGGCGTGACAATTTTCAATACATTTGCAAAAAATAATTTAAACTTGTTTTCACTTTTTTATTAGGTGGTATTGTGTGTAGATGGGTGAGATTTGTATTTAATTTAATCAATTTTGAATTCAGGCTGTAACACAACAAAATGTGGTATAAGTCAAGGGATATGAATACTTTCTGAAGGCACTGTGTATCAGTCATAAAACTTTTTTCTAAACTACTCAGCATGGTCTCATAGACTAGACATAACATAATACAAGTAAATCCTGGATACTGAAATTAGCATGATATCTTCTTATGGCTTGGGGGCAGTATTTTGACGTCTGGATGAGAAGCATGCCCAAAGTAAACTGCCTATTACTCAGGCCCAGAAGCGAGGATATGCATATAATTGGTAGATTTGGATAGTAAACACTCTAACGTTTCCAAAACTGTTAAAGTAATGTCTCTGAGTATAACAGAACTGATATGGCAGGCGAAAACCTGAGGAAAATCCAGGAAGTGGGATTTCTTTGATGTGGGTATTTTCAATTGAATGCCTATAGAGTATCTAATGGGTTAGGACCCAGATTGCAGTTCCTATGGCTTCCACTAGATGTCAACAGTCTTTAGACATTGTTTCAGGCGTGTTTTCTGAAAAATGAAGAAGAATGAGACCCTTCTGTCAGTGGACTGTAGAATCATGCAGTGCTGGTTTGCGCGCGTGACCGAGTGCGCCCTTCGTTGTTTTCCTTTCTATTGAATAAGCTATTGTCCGGTTGAGATATTATCGATTATTTAGACAATTGACAACCTGATGATTAGTTATTAACATCGTTTGACATGTTTCGAAGAACTTTACCAGTACTATTAGGATGTATTCGTCTGCATGTTTTGACAGCCTTTGAGCCGGTGGATTACTGAACAAAACGCACCAACAAAACAGAGTTTTTGGGATATAAAGAGGGACTTTATCGAACAAAACTAACATTTATTGTGTAGCTGGGACTCTTGTGACTGCAACCATATGAAGATCTTCAAAGGTAAGTGATTAATTCTATCGCTATTTCTGACTTTTGTAATTCCTTTACTTGGTTGTAAAATGTTTGTATGCTTTTGTAAGCGGGGCGCTGTCCTCAGATAATCGCATGGTATGCTTTCGCCGTAAAGCCTTTTTGAAATCTGACAAAGCGGCTGGATTAACAAGAAGTTCATCTTTAAGCCGATGTGTAACACTTGTATTTTCTATGAATGTTTATTATGACTATTTCTGTGTTTTGAATTTGGCGCTCTGCAATTTCAACGGATGTTGTCAAGGTGGGTCGCTAGCGGAACGCCTGCGCCAGAAAGGATATACTACTTTTGGTAAGGTTACATATGACATAAGGTTACTTAACTTCTCTAGGGTAGGTGAGACGCTAACGTTCCACGAGGCCAACATCCGGTGAAACTGCAGAGAGCTAACATTTTAAATACACCATTCGTTGTATTAAACATTCTTGTAAATACATGTATCTTACATCATTTAAAAGATGAACGTCTTGTTAATCCAGCCGCTGTGTCAGATGTCAAAAAGGTTTACTGCAAAAGCAAATATGTGATTTTCTGAGGACGGCGCCCCACACACACAAGTATTACTAGCATTTTCCAATCAAGCATTAGCGTCACGAAAGTCAGAAATAACAATAAAATAAATCGCTTACCATTGAAGATCTTCCTCTGGTGGCAATTCCAAGTGTCCTAACTACACAGTGAATGTTCGTTTTGTTTGATAAAACAATAGCCTAACACAAAACATTTGTAAACCGGCTGCGTCGTGATTTCTGTCTCATTCAACTTTGGACGAAGCGTTCGTGGTAATTACACACACTAAACAAACGTTTATCCAGTCATGGTTGGTTTTATTGCAATCCTCTGGTTGTTACTAACACAACCATACATGATGGTTCTTTTCCCGGGACGTATTGACCGAAGCAAACCGATTTGAAGACACCAATCAATTACCTCATTATGCACCAATGGTAGGACCGGTCTATCGTTGATTGACTGTATTTTGGCCCAATGACCACTGATCATCTTGAAATCTAGCTTGGAAGATAGCCAATGAGCTGAGGTAAACTGCAATATGTAATGTTTATACTTTCAAAGACCAGCCTTTGTCGCCATTACAAATCCTACTTGACGGAGCCACGAGTGTTACGCATAGCAGTACATATTCGATAGCATTTTCAACAAGTTTATATATTTAAATTATGGCGAATAAATCAGGAAAATCTAAAACAAAGTCTAGGTATACAGATTTAACCCAAATTATAGAGGAAATTGATAGAGACAGCGAGACAGAGTTTCTTCAGGAAGATGAATCTTTTAGTGAAGCTAGTTTTGACTCCCAGGCGGAATACATGTTTCTGCATGGCAAGGATGCCATGCTGGATTGGTAAGTTCTAATGCTAATGTCATTGTTTGAAATTAATATGAAATATTATTCATTTGAGAATTTTTGGGGGGATTTTCTTATTTTATTTGCAATGTTTAAAAATTTAATCTGTAATGAAATGTGTAAAGTACACATTGGCAATACTGTGTGTGTGTTATATATTTTTTACATTTATTTTACATAAACATGGAATGGAACAGCACTTCACCATAGTGATTATGTTCACTGTACTCTATATACACTGCTCAAAAAAATAAAGGGAACACTAAAATAACACATCCTAGATCTGAATGAATGAAATATTCTTATTAAATACTTTTTTCTTTACATAGTTGAATGTGCTGACAACAAAATCACACAAAAATGATCAATGGAAATCAAATTTATCAACCCATGGAGGTCTGGATTTGGAGTCACACTCAAAATTAAAGTGGAAAACCACACTACAGGCTGATCCAACTTTGATTAAAACATGTCAAAATTGAGGCTCAGTAGTGTGGTGTGGCCTCCACGTGCCTGTATGACCTCCCTACAACGCCTGGGCATGCTCCTGATGAAGTGGCGGATGTCTCCTGAGGATCTCCTCCCAGACCTGGACTAAAGCATCCGCCAACTCCTGGACAGTCTGTGGTGCAACGTGGCGTTGGTGGATGGAGTGAGACATGATGTCCAGATGTGCTCAATTGGATCAGGTCTGGGGAACGGGCGGGCCAGTCCATAGCATCAATGCCTTCCTCTTGCAGGAACTGCTGACACACTCCAGCCACATGAGGTCTAGCATTGTCTTGCATTAGGAGGACCCAGGGCCAACCGCACCAGCATATGTCTCACAGGGGGTCTGAGGATCTCATTTCGGTACCTAATGGCAGTCAGGCTACCTCTGGCGAGCACATGGAGGGCTGTGCGGGCCCCCAAAGAAATGCCACCCCACACCATGACTGACCCACCGCCAAACCGGTCATGCTGGAGGATGTTGCAGCAGCAGAACGTTCTCCACGGGCGTCTCCAGACTCTGTCACGTCTGTCACATGTGCTCAGTGTGAACCGCTTTCATCTGTGAAGAGCACAGGCGCCAGTGGCGAATTTGCCAATCTTGGTGTTCTCTGGCAAATGCCAAACGTCCTGCACGGTGTTGGGCTGTAAGCACAACCCCCACCTGTGGACGTCGGGCCCTCATACCACCCTCATGGAGTCTGTTTCTGACCGTTTGAGCAGACACATGCACATTTGTGGCCTGCTGGAAGTCATTTTGCAATCAGTGTTGCTTCCTAAGTGGACAGTTTGATTTCACAGAAGTGTGATTGACTTGGAGTTAAATTGTGTTGTTTAAGTGTTCCCTTTATTTTTTTGAGCAGTGTATATCTGTTTATTTTACGTGTTGATACAGGGCTCATACGTGAAAGTATTGTTACTGATTTTTTAAATCTTTCACAGTGCCAGTGATTATGATTATGAGCCGCCAATGTCTAGGTGTCCATCTCCTCTGAAGCTGGTTCATCCAGCCAGACCCCCGCTGTCTCCGGCTCCACTCCTACCCGGCCATCTAGAGTTGTGAAGTCAGTGACAAAGAAGAGGAGGTGTGGGAAGAGAGAAACCTGCAGACAGAGGGCCAGAGGGTCGTTGGCACTCTGTGTTAGAAGACGATGTGGAACCAAATCCACCAGTTTTTAGACCCAAAAGGCCGCCAGGACCTCAACTAGACATGACTACAAAGTACAGCCCCCTTCAACTTTTTCAACTGTTTTTCACCTCGTCAGTTGTTGATTCTGGTGGCGAACACCAATAAGTATGGGGCAAAGAAGCAGGCAGGTAAGAAAGAGCATGGAAGACCATTTCCATGTCAGACCTTTTCTGCTACTTTTCAATGGTCATTTACATGGGGCTGGTGAAGTTGAAAACTCTAAGGGACTACTGGAAAACATCAGCTCTCTATCAACTGCCTTTCCCCATGACTGTCATGTCTTCTAAAAGGTTTCTGACTATCTCACGGGCGCTTCACATCAGTGACCCAGAAGTTGATGGGGAGAATGACAAGAAGAGAGCACACCAAAGTTTGATAGGCTCTGTAAAATAAAACCTCTCTACCCCACATCGTGTGATGCCTGCAAGACTTATTTTCAGCCCGCCCAGAACCTGTCCATCGATGAGAGAATGGTAGCCTCAAAGGCCAGAATCAGCCTCAAACAATACATGCGTAACAAACCAACCAAATGGGGTTACAAGCTGTTTGTTTTGGCTGATTCTGTGTGTGCCTACACTTGCAATTTTTTTGTTTATGAGGGAAAAAACTGTTTTGCTACCGGTAATGGACTGAGTTATGATTCCGTTATGGAGTTATTGGATTTTCAACTGCGGGGAAGGGCTACAAACTTTTTGTGGACAACTTCTACACAAGCCCTACCCTGTTTGCAGACCTGAGGAAGCTGGATGTGTGGGCTTGTGGCACCATTCGGACCAACAGGGTGAGATTTCCAAAGCGGGCTGAGGAGCGGGTACCATGCGATGGATCCGTGAAGATGGCCTGCTGTTTGTGAAGTGGATGGATACCAGAGAGTGTGTCATGTGCTCCAGTATCCACAAGTCCTTCAGTGGAGATCATGTCATCAGACGTGTAAAGGATGGTTCCGGGTCATGGACCACAAAATTGTCCCCATTCCTGCAGCCATCAAGGACTACAACAAGAGCATGGGAGGTGTGGACCTGTCAGATGCGCTGATAGGATACTACAATGTTCTTCACAACATGAAATGGTACAAAACATTTTTCTATCATTTCATTGACATTGCTGTGGTGAATTCCTTCATCCTCCAGAAGGAAATGGCCAAGAGCTGTGGACAGCCCCCCATCTCACAGCAGCCTTCAGGGAGCTGCTCATCCAGGAGCTTGCTAGCTACAGCAAGTCCACTGCAGCACCTTCTGCTCCAACGAGTGCTGTCACCTGCCCAGATTCATCTCTGCAGGCATGAATGTGCCTCAGGGCAAAAGGGCACAGTAGGTGTCACGATCGTCGTTACGTGAAAGAGAGGAGCACCAAGGCGCAGCGTGAAATGAACACATATTTAATCAACGAAGATGAAGAACACTTACAAACTAAACAAAACAACAAACCGACAAACGTGAAGCTATAATAATGACAAGTGCAGACACAGGCAACTACACATAGACATAGACAATCACCCACAAACTACCTAATGACTATGGTTGCCTAAATATGGCTCCCAATCAGAGACAACGATAGACAGCTGTCTCTAATTGAGAACCAATCTAGGCAACCATAGACATACATACACCTAGACTAAACATGCCCCATAAACATACAAAAAACCCTAGACAATACAAAACACATACATCCCCCATGTCACACCCTGACCTAACTAAAATAATAAAGAAAACAAAGATAACTAAGGCCAGGGCGTGACAGTACCCCCCCCCCCCCCCCAAAGGTGCGGACTCTGGCCGCAAAACCTGACATAGAAGGGGAGGGTCCGGGTGGGCCTTCTTACGGCGGCGGCTCGGGTGCGGGACGTGGCCCCCACTCCACCATAGTCAATACCCGCTTTGGTGGCGCCTCTGGAGCGAGGACCCTTACAGCGAGTCCCGGACTGAAGAACATCCTAGAGGCGCCACTGGACGGAGGGGCAGCTCCGGACTGAGGGGAGCTCCGGACTGAGGGGCAGCTCCGGACTGAGGGGCAGCTCCGACTGAGGGGACTGAGGGGCAGCTCCGGACTGAGGAGGACTGAGGGGCAGCTCCGGACTGAGGGAGCTCCGGACTGAGGGCAGCTCCGGACTGAGGGGCAGCTCGGACTGAGGCAGCTCGACTGAGGGGCAGCTCGGACTAAGGGACTGAGGGACTGAGGGCAGCTCGACTGAATGGCAGCTCCGGACTGGAGGCAGCTCAGATGCGAGCACTCATGACTGGAGGGCAGCTCATGACTGGAGGCAGCTCATGACTGGAGGGCACCTCAATGACTGGAGGGCAGCTCATGACTGGAGGGCAGCTCATGACTGGAGGCCAACTCATGACTGGAAGGCAGCTCATGACTGGAAGGCAGCTCATGACTGGCCGGGCAGCTCTGGCAGCTCCTGGCTGACTGACGACTACTGGGCAGGTCCTGGCTGACTGACGACTCTGCAGGTCCTGGCTGACTGACGACTCTGGCAGGTCCTGGCTGATTGACAACTCTGGCAGGTCCTGGCTGACTGGCGGCTCTGGCAGGTCCTGACTGGCGGGCGGCACTGGCAGCTCCTGACTGGCGGGCGGCTCTGGTGGCTCCTGACTGACGGACGCCTCTAGTGGCTCCTGACTGACGTACGGCTCTAGTGGCTCAGGACAGACGGGCGGCTTTGACGGCTCAGGACAGACGGGCGGCTCAGATGGCGCTGGGTAGACGGGCAGCGCAGGCGGTGCTGGGCAGACGGACAGCTCAGATGGCGCTTGGCAGACGGGCAGCGCAGGCGGCGGTGGGCAGACGGGTAGCTCAGATGGCGCTGGGCAGGCAGACAGCGCAGACGGCGCTGGGCAGACGGCAGACTCTGGCCGGCTGAGGCGCACAGTAGGCCTGGTGCCGGAACTGGTGGTACCGGGCTGGGGACACGCATCTCAGGACTAGTGCGGGGAGGCCGAACAGGGCGTACTGGACTGTCGAGGCGCACTATAGGCCTGGTACGTGGTGCCGGAACTGGTGGTACCGGGCTGGGGACACGCACCTCAAGGCTAGTGCGGGGAGGAGGAACAGGGCGTACTGGACTCTGGAGACGCACAGGAAGCTTGGTGCGTGGTGTTGGCACTGGTGGTACTGGGCCGAGGACACGCACCTCAGGGCGAGTGCGGGGTAGAGGAACAGGGCGTACTGGACTNAGGCGCACTATAGGCCTGGTACGTGGTGCCGGAACTGGTGGTACCGGGCTGGGAACACGCACCTCAAGGCTAGTGCGGGGAGCAGGAACAGGGCGCATAGGGCTCTGGAGATGCACAGGAGGCTTGGTGCGTGTTGCCGGAACTGGTGGTACCGGGCTAGGCTAGTGCGGGGAAGAGGAACAGGGCGTATTGGACTGTCGAGGTGCACTATAGGCCTGGTGCGTGGTACCGGAACCGGAGGACTGGTACGAGGGGCTTCCACAGGAGAGCTAGTACGTGGGGCTGCTACAGGAGGTGCAGGACTAGGGAGGCGCACAGGAGGCCTGGTTCGTGGGACTGGCACTGTCATTCCCAGACGGTTAGCACGCACCTCAGGACGAGTATGGAGAGATGACTCAGGTAACATCACATCCCGCACACGCTCTGTCGGGTGGATCTTGTGCCTCACGCACCAACACAGCAGCTCCCTCATTTCACTCTCCTCCAAACTCCCCATTAAATCCTTTACGGTCTCTGTATCATTCCCATTGCTCACCTCCAATATCAGCCCAACTGGCTCTGGTTCCTTCTTTGGCTCCTCACAGTAAGCACGGGAAGTTGACGCAGGTCTCCTATCTGAACTCGCCACACTCCCCATGTTCCCCCCCCCAAGAAACTTTTGGCGTTTCCTCGAGGGCTTCCTACCGCGCTGTCGTGCTCCTTTCTCCAACTCCATTATCCTGTAACCCTCCTCGCACTGCTCTAGCGAATCCCAGGCGGGCTCCGGCACTTTCTCTGGATCGATCGCCCACCTGTCTATCTCTTCCCAGGTTGTTCTCCACTCATCCTTTTCCCGGGTCCATTCCTCCACAAAGCGCTGTTCCCTCCTTTCATGCAGCTTGGTCCAATTTTGGTGGGTAATTCTGTCACGATCGTCGTTACGTGAAAGAGAGGAGGACCAAGGCGCAGCGTGAAATGAACACATATTTAATCAACGAAGACGAAGAACACTTACACTAACTAAACAAAACAACAAACCGACGAACGTGAAGCTATAATAATGACAAGTGCAGACACAGGCAACTTACACATAGACATAGACAATCACCCACAAACTACCTAATGATTATGGTTGCCTAAATATGGCTCCCAATCAGAGACAACGATAGACAGCTGTCTCTAATTGAGAACCAATCTAGGCAACCATAGACATACATACACCTAGACTWAACARTGCCCCATAAACATACAAAAAAKCCTAYACAATACAAAACACATACSTCCCCCATGTCACACCCTGACCTAACTAAAATAATAAAGAAAACAAAGATAACTAAGGCCAGGGCGTGACAGTAGGGAGACGTCGTTGTGCGCTTTGTCACAGGAAATGCCCCATCACCTGCACCACRTGTTCAGTAACCSTCTGCTTTACAGCAGAAAGAGACTGCTATGGGGCATGGCATGAGCAGCACAATATTGTGTAGAGGACTGATGGTCTTCACAATATTGTAAATAGAAAATGTGTAAATAGTTACCCTTGTTATTTGTTTGTTTATTATTATTATTTATTTATTTAAAAAAAATCATTTATATATATATATTTTTTGGGGGTGTGTTAGAATAGCATTTATGTATTTTGTATATAGTTTTTTCCTTCAAAATGTATCACTGTACCAATTTGGCCACTTGGGTACATTTGGGTACATTTGTGTGGGACACCTGGGTGACTTCATGCTCAATGTCATGTAGCTCGCTCATTCCTGAAGTTATCTGTCTAAAACTTTGCTCAGCTATTGTTGCCATCTTATGTTCTTCATTCAATTCATCCACAGCATCCTATCTGTATGTTTGGCTGTTCTTGGCCATTTGAAAGATGATGCAGCAACAATAAAAAACAAAAAACGTATGTTTATTTCCTTGTATTTTCTTCTACCAGATCTATTGTGTTATATTCTCCTACATTCAATTCACATTTCCACAAAATTCAGAGTGTTTCCTTTCAAATGATACCAAGAATATGCATATACTTGATTCTGGCAGTTAGATTAGGGTATGTCTTTAGGCGGAAATTGAGAAGAAGGGGGGGGGGTACCCCAAAGAAGTTATTAAGGCATAAATAAAAGGAGGCAGGTTGGTCGGGGTGGCTGCGCATATAACACGATTGTCTAGCAACCGCTTGGTCGGGGTGGGTGGGCATATAAAATGAGGGAAATATATTTACTTTTACAATGTTACGTCTGCCCCTGGGTCCAGTTTGACGTACTAGGGCAGAGGCTTTACTTGTATTGGAATTAAAACGTGACATGTTTTATAACCCACTGCTTTTTTGCCTGCTTTAGTTTGTTTTTATTCATGCTATTTGGCAAAGTCCACTGATGAAATGGGTTGAAATCGCACTGAGTGAGCATAGAGCATCGTCCCCGCAGTGTCGTCCCCGACCAGCAGTGTCGGCAGGTGCAGTAGGGTTCAGCCCGGATCAGGTGAGGACAAGCAACGTGAGGACAAGCAACGGAGGAAAAAGATCATATAGTCAATTTACAGTCGTAGCCTACAGGCAGACCTCTCTAAGTTTTTTCTTCTTTTGATATATGTTGTAATCTTATTTTTTTATTTTACTTCATGAGATTACAGCTGGATGCGCTCACATCGGACAATTTAACTTAAATTTAGCTGCTTTCGTGTGTCCCTTTTACAGCACGCAGCAAAGGGAAAGTGTGCAGACACATGCCACGGTCCTAGCTAGGCTACTAAAATGTTGCAGTCTGGCTTTGGTTTTTAAAGCTTGACAACGAATAACCAAAAAACAAAACCTGCAAGAAAACACCATGCAAAAGAGAAACATGTAGGCATATTTCAGCAACATTTTGAGCAGTAACCCAGGCTGGCTACTCAACTACAATATAATGTTGCATTCTACCGCACCGGTGATCCATGCAGCGCAAAAAAATGTAAAACATGTTTTAAGTTTAAATGTTAAAACAAACCTATAGCTACGTTTTTGTTATTTGTTATTAAATACTTTCTGATTAGGGTCGCAGCATATTATGCACATCTGCAAGCAAAGCAGCTAAGGCTGGACAAATATTATTTATAAGAGATAAAATAGCATACCAAATAGCATGTTTTAATATGTTAGAATGCTATATACAGCATTCTCTGTATATAAGTGGACATTATAAAGAGCCATATTTTTTCTAATAAACAATGGCCAGTTTGGGTTGCAGTTGCATGTTTTTTTGTGAAAACAAATAGGTCATGTCTGGCCCGCAAATTCGTTGTTTTTTAAATAGGTCCCTTGCACTGATTGAGTTTGACACCCCTGGGCTAGCTTATCTACATAGCAAGCTAAAAACACAGTGCCTAACGCTAGATAGCTAGCTGCTGGGAGGATGTCATGTCATTGGAGGAGTGGGTGAGTGACCCACCACCCCCCCCCCCCCCCCCCATATCGTTTTTGCAGCTAGAGATGCAGGTGTTATTTGGTTAGCTGGCAAGAAATGTGATTCGCTTTGCTAGCTAGCTATCTATGCTGAATTTGAACGATTGTTATCCACATTTAGCATATCTCTTAGTTGTCAGTCAAATGTATTTGGCATTGATCAAATGGGTGGGCAGGCAGACAAGTTCCCATTCAGTTGTCAAAACGTGGGTTGGGACAAGCATGCATTGGCAGGCAAGATGCAGAAGGACAAGCAAGCTACTATTCCCCATTGTTTCACTGCAATGCTGATGAACAACTAGCTTCAAAAGCTTGAGAGGGTTTATCCAATGTACCCTTGTTAGAGTTTAGCTTATCTTGCTCTGGCTAGCATTAGTTGTTGATCTTGTTGTTGTTGATGTGCATAACTGGGGGAGAGATACCTTTTCATGGTTGTTTGATCAATAGGACTGTGAAGTTCCCAAATGTAAGAGGACCCCTGTGGTATTTACATATTTGCAGAAATCCATTCAGGTGTATTTTGTGGCTTTTGGCCAATGCGTTGTAATGCTCTAAAGTCGCACTGTTGCTTCTGCCTGTAAACACACAGTCCATTCCAAAGTGAATGATGGCAGGCCTGTGTGGCAAATGGCTTATTTGATTAGCTATTAGCTCTGATTGGCTATGGCATACCGGTCTGCATAGACACCAGTCCTGGACAAGACAGATGTTTTTATTAGGTTTTATTTGCTGCAGTGTCTATTAATTGTCCAAACAGAATTTTCACAAATGCCTTACTATACGTCATTCCCAAACATTCTACAAATGTATGAAAATTTGAAAATGACCATAACTAAGTGCTCGCTTGTCAGAAAATAAAAACAAGGTGTCATATTCTTACTGGAGGTGTATATGAACATATTTTAATACGATGTCATGTTACTAAAACACTGTCAGTTCCACTTTAAGTGCCGTTGAACAGGGTATGGTAGTAGGTGCCAGGCACACCGGTTTGTATCAAGAACTGCAATGTTGCTGGGTTTTTCACACTCAACAGTTTACTGTGTGTATCACGAATGGTCCACCACCCAAAGGACATCCAGCCAACCTGACACAACAGTGGGAAGCATTAGAGTCAACATGGGCCAGCATCCCTGTGGAACGCTTTCGACACCTTGTAGAGTCCCTGGCCCGACGAATTGGAAGTTCTTAATGTTTTCTACACTCAGTGTATGTGGATAGGATTTCAAAGAAACTTCTTCAGGGATTTTTCCAGTGTGGCTTGTGCCTGAGACCGTTGCTGTCCACCTTTCTGTGGTGCTGAACTTCCAAACGAGTCACTGTCTGTTTCAATGTTGCTGAATCTCCAAATTACCTATCCCTCCATTGTTTAAGTTGTAGTGTAAAATACTTTAAAATAGGTTTAGTTTCAAATCCTGTTTAACATTGTAGGTAATGTTGTTCTCGAATAATATAGCTAATGGCTGAAAGACTACTATGTCATATACCATACATTTCTCAGTCTAAATCTTTCATATTAGCCTCTCATGTCCACTGTTCTTTTATTTTCTTAATTAATCTATCTTAATTGTATATTTGTCTAGAAATGTATGTGTATATATATATATATATTTTTTTATCTTTCTCACTTTTTATTATTTTATTTATGTACAGTATGTAAAGCACTTTGAAGTGCAATTTTCTCTGTTAAGAAATGTGCTTTGCAAATAAAGTTTGATTTGATTTGATAAATCAACTCTAATCAAGTGCTATTTGCATGTGATGGCATAGGATTGCATTGTTCATATTATTGTTGGTGGCCTATTCTTAGATGGCATGCACATATTACCTACCGATTGTGACTGCGAATATCTGTAGAGGACAGCCTGTGGATGTTTATGCGGTTTTGTATAAATTCTAGGCTGCAAAAGATAATGAAGGATGCAATCTCATCCCCATGAAAGCAGATGAGGATGTTGAATATTGTGTGCATATTGTGGTGAGAAACCTACTGTAAATTCAAAAGGGAACGTACAGAACAGGAAAATTGCATAAAGCAGGGGTGTCAATCTCATTCCACGGAGGGCCGAGTGACGTAGACAAGCAGGTGAGGGGAGTTCCTTAGTGACCTTAATTCATCAATCAAGTACAAGGGTGGAGCGAAAACCCGCAGACACTCAGCCGTCCGTGGAATGAGTTTGGCGTGTCATAAAGGAACAAGAGACCATATTTTGTATTTCAGTACGACATTTATTGAGCAAATGCTGCTGGGAAATCATTCATGATGAGTAAAGACATGGGATTGCAAACTGTAGCACCTCATGTATGTTCGGTATTTAAATTCAAGTCCATCCTATGCATACAGTAATGTATGTGTGCGCATTTACAGATTTATTTTCAATTGCACTCGTAAACATAATAGACACTGATACAAAGCATGTTTAAGGCTAGGAGTTTCTTCAAGGTTATTTATGCGTTAATTGCTTTGGGTACTGTATGTTCATGATCATGAGTTCATTGCACCATCGTCATTCTCTTTCTTCACTGTATTGTATTGTAGTTGATTGTATTTTTTTGGCTCAATTGGTATCGTCACATAATAAGTAAGCTTACTTCTGAAGTGGACCCTCCCACCTGGGCCCCCCAAAAAACTTCATTTGAATGAAGATACATTTCTATCACTCTCCCATCCATCCATCCATACATACATGTTAGAGAGGGGACTCCCTCCCTGAGCTAGCATGCAGACGCCCCCACCCGTGAGCCCTCCTGTGAACTGCAGATAGAAAGAGAATTAATAATCTGTCCCATTCCCAAATTTTCCTGACCACATCTGCAGAAAAGCTCATTTATAGCTTCACTCAACATGCATTTTAGAAATTTTAGCTTTGTCACATCATATGGCTTCTCTCTTTGCTTTTCTGTATGTTTGAGAGTGGTTATCTTTATTACATCGCTCTAGCTGTATGATTGCTTGTCGTCGTGTCCTCCTCCCTGACCCTCCTGGGTGGATTGGTTGGGGCGCAGTCACTCGGTTTCGGTCACCACCTTGACGGACTTGGAAGAGTGTTTCTCCATCGTCTTGCTGGACACCATCTTCTCCTGAATCATATCCTCAGACTCTTTCACAGTCTCGGTGACAGTGACTGATTTAATGACATGCTTGGCTCCGTCCTCTCCAGTGGTGATGGTCTCCACCGTTTTGGTGATGACCACCTTCTGGCTGGGGTCATCTTTCTGGTTGGGGTCATCTTTCTGGTTGGGGTCATCTTTGGTGGGGCTCTCGTCCACTCCATTTGAGATCACATCTGTCTCCTCTTTCTTCCCATCGTCTTTTTTGTCCTCTGGGGCACCCTTCTCCACTTCTCCGCTCAAAGCTGCATCTTTCTTTTCTACCTTCTCTTCCTCTGAATCACCCTTTTTGTCTACTTTCTCTTCTGCAGCCTTGGGGGCCTCTGACTTGGGGGCTTCTGGTTTGGGAGCCTCATCCTTAGGAGACTCTGCTTTAGGGGATCCTAATTTGGGGGATTCAGATTTGGGGGACCCTGCAGGTTTGGGAGATTCAGATTTGGGGGAACCAGCAAGTTTGGGGGATTCAGATTTGGGGGATCCAGCAGGTTTGGGGGATTCAGATTTGGGGGATCCAGCAAGTTTCGGGGTTTCAGATTTGGGGGAGCCGGGTTTTGGGGATTCAGATTTAGGGGAACCAGCTTTGGGGGATTCATGTTTGGGGGATCCAGCTTTTGGTGACTCAGACTTAGGGGACCCAGCCTTAGGGGATTCAGCTTTCAGGGAGTCTGGCTTGGAGACTTTTGGGGCCTCAGATTTCTGGACCTCAGCTTTTGGGGCCTCACTCTTGGGGGCATCTGTTTTTGGAGACTCTGTCTTGGCTACATCTGCCTCATCTGTTTTGTCATCTTTCTCATCCTTTCCTTTCTTATCTTTCTCATCCTTATCATCTCCATCTTTGGATCCTTTGTCACTACCTGCAACTTCCTCTTTATCACCACCCTCCTCTTCTCCCTCTCCCTCTGCTGTCTCTTCTTCTCCTCCGCTTCCTTCCTTCTCTCCAGCCTTCTCTTTGTCAGGAGAAACCATTGATTCTGGGGCTGTCTCCTCTCCCTCTTCCTTTCCTTCTCCCTCATCACCACCTTCTGCATCATCTCCCTTCTCACCCTCATCCTTTCCTTCTTTCTCACCCTCTTCTTCTTTTTCTCCCTCCTCGGCACCCTCTCCTCCATCTTCTTCTTCATCACCACCGTTTTTGTCCTCCTCTTCCTCCTCAGCAGGGGCGCTGGAGCTCACTTGGGCTTCAGTGGAGGCTACAACCTCTTCTGAGTCACCCTCTCCCTCTTCTCCATGTCCCACTGCTTCTTCTCCTTCCTCTTCTCCCTTATCCTCTCCTTCCTCTTCTCTGTCATCTGTGGCCTCTGCCTCCAATGCTGCAGACAGCTCCTGGGCAATCTCTTCCAGGTCCACGTCCATTTCAGACTTCTCATCCTCCACCCTGGTCTCCTCAATGATCTCCTCTACAAACTTGTGCTGGACCTTCAGTTTGGGAGGCCCAGACTTGGACTTCTTAGAGGAGGTGACAGCTTGGCGGTAAGGGAAAGTGCTAAAGTGGGTCTCCTCACCTTCTAGGAGTTTCCTGCAAGAACAATAGAAAATTAGATATAGTATAGTGTAGGCCTAATATAAAAGTTAGGGTTGATATATACTGAAAAAATATATAAATGCAACATGCAACAATTTCAAAGATTTTACAGTTCATATAAGGAAATCAGTCAATTGAAATAAATAAATTATGCCCTAATCTATGGATTTCACTTGATTGGGCAGTGGTGCAGCCATTGGTGGGTCTGGGAGGGCAAAGGCCCACCCGCTTGGCAGCTGGGCCCACCCACAAAAGGGCTTTATTACAGACAGAAATACTCCTCAGCACCACCGAACCACCCCACCACCCCTCAGACGATCACGTAGGTGAAGAAATTGGATGTCCTGGGCTGGCGTGGTTACACGTGGTCTGCGGTTGTAAGGCCGTTTCGACGTACTGCCAAATTCTCTAAAGCGACGTTGGAGGCAGCTTATGATAGAGAAATAAACATTAAATTATCTGGCATCAGCTCTGGTGGACATTCCTGCAGTCATCATGCCATTTGCATGCTCCCTCAAACCTTGAGACATCGGTGGCATTGTGTTTTGTGATAAAACTGCACCTTTTAAAATGGCCTTTTATTGTCACCAGCACAAGGTGCACCTATTTAATGATCATGCTGTTTAATCAGCTTCTTGATATGCCACACCTGTCAGGTGGATGGATTATGTTGGCAAAGGAGAAATGCTCACTAACGGATGTAAACAAATGTATCTACAACATTTTTGAGAAATAAGCTTTTTGTTCATGTGGAACATTTCTGGGATTTTTTGTTTCAGCTCATGAAACATGGGACCAACACTTTAAATGTTGCCTTTATATTTATATATATATATATTTTACACATGATGAAATACAATCTTTTTGTTCCTTAATAATGAGTACAATTTTTGTTTCTTCGTGTTTAAAAAATATATCCGTCGCACTGTACCTGTATGCAGCAATCTCGATGTCAAGAGCCATCTTGACATTGAGCAGGTCCTGGTACTCGCGCAGATGACGCGCCATCTCCCACTTCGTGCCCTTGAGCTCATTATCCAGCTGGTGGATGGTCTCCTGCAGAAAACAAGACCAAGAGACATGAGCTGGTTAGGAGCTGTTATTACCTAGGCCTATGTGGAACTCTGAAAAAATAATTGGTTATCTATTTTTTGGTGCAGGGAGGATATGTCTCCAAAAGGACAGAACCCTTTGGAAGTAATATGTAAACTGTAAAAAAAAAAAAAAAAAAAAAATACTATTTCGTATTTTGTTCCTAGTAATTAGGCTATATCACAAGCACATTGAAACGTGTGTAAATTTACAACACATTAAAGCGCTTTGAGATTTCATTACAATATCGTTGCAATAACAATTGAAAGTGTGAAGTCACCCTGTCTCCTTGTAAAAGGGCAAATCAATTGATATGTTGGAGACCGTTCTGCGCAAAAGGTTAGGCTATTATTGTTCTGTGAAATAATTTATTCTGACGCAGTGTACACTGTTTCAAGGGCAGCCTCTTCACACTTGTTCAATAGTCCTCCTCGAAATCTGTGTGGGGTGAGGCAAGGACACAGCCAATGAACGCATCGACCCGCGTCTCTGACTCGGCAAAAAAAAAAAACGTTTGCTGCATTATGTCTCCCCTTAATTAAGAACCCTACAATGTCTCCTGACTTTCACCAATTGTCGCAGCGTATAAGTAGCCTAATGCTTCAACAAGGATGGGCGATGTAAAAGCCGTGCCCATAAGATGTCAGCATTGTGCCATTTATCGTAAAGCAAATGCGCAGACACCACCATTGCGCAGAGCTTGTATACCTAGATAAAACACATCTATCTATATTAACACAATAAAACAAATATAATATGTAAATGTTTCTTTCTCAAAGTAGGGAACTCTACTTATAGGTAGACCTAAATTAAGAATAAAAACCTCATAGGAATCGTGATAATATCCTCGCACGACTCTGGCACAATTTGATAGCCTATATGATAAACGAAACACATCTGATAATATTATTTAGCCAACTCTCTTCACTACGTTGCTTCTCTAATTACACAAAGAATACAACTTTATAGAACACTTCACCATTAAGCCTGTGGCTGGGGGTTTCTGTATGAAAACAACGCCAACAGTGGGTCTCATCATACCTGCAGGCTGGACAGGTCGTTGTTGTGTCGGTCCTCGATGTCATTCAGCTGCCTTTCCAGTGACTCCCTGGTTCCCCGGACGGATTCTAATTCCACGGTCTTGGACTGGAGCTGGCGGCGGTAGTCCGCAATCTCATCACGGGCGGACTTGATTGCATCTTTGTTTTGTTCCGCAGCATCAGTGAGCTTGGAATAGCGGCACATGAACCAGTCCTCCACCTGCTGCAGGTTCTGGTTGGAGTGGCCCTCGAGCTGGGTGCGGATCTCCCGGAGCGCCTCGGTGATGTCCGTCTTCTGGAAGTCTTTCCTCTCCATGGTCACCTGCGACGCCTGCACCTGGGCAAACAGCTCGCTCACCTCTTCCTCGTGGTTGTTACGGATAAAGGCAATCTCATCCTGCAGTGACTGGACTTTCTTCTCCAACTCCGACTTCACTAACTCAGTGTCGTTCATATCTTTTTTGAGCGCCCGGATGATGCCTTCCGTCTCATCCCTGATGCGAGCTTCCTCATCGAAGCGGTCCCTAATTCTCTGGATGTCCTCCTCGATGTGGTCCGTGTCGAGCTGGATCTGCGCCTTATCGTGGTGGATCTGCTCCAGCATGGAGCGCAGCTCCTGGAGCTCCTGGTCGTATAAATCCCCTAGCTGGGACTGCGACACCTGCTTCTGCCGCAGCGCCTGGATCTCCTCCTCAATCTGGCTGTTCTGCTGCTCCAGGTAGTGCACCTTGTCGATGTAACCGGCGAAGCGGTCGTTGAGCCCCTGCAGCTGCTCTTTCTCATTGGAACGCTTGTAGTCTCCGTTAGTTTGACTGAAATCAACGCTGTCGGCGGAGCTGAGGAGTGTGGAGCTGTACGCTCTGGCTACCGGCATATTGACGCTCCTCTTGTAGGGCTTGTTAGGGCTTGACCGGGACCAGGACTGAGAGCGGAACCCGCTGGAGGGGGTGCCGGAGGAGCGGCCGTAGCTTGTCCTACTATCCATGCTTCTCCTGAATGGACTCCCTACCGTGTCCACCGGGTGGTAACTCATCCGGCCAGACAAGGAGGTGCGTGTGCAAATGGCTGGGAAGGTGTGCGAGGTGGAGTAGTGGGGTGGGTGTGTGTGTGTGCAGGTGCGGGGTGGATGGCGCTCACAGCATTCTTAGCCTCACCGGCTGTCCTTTATATACGAAAGGCGCAATCGTTAAAAAGGCAAGTAGGAACTGTTTTTACTGGCTCATTGATCTAAGGGGGGAGGGCCATGTCTCAACCAACCCCTCAGACTTTTCAAGAAATACCACGTGGGAGTGTGAGGGTTCGTGGGTGGCGGGTTGAAAGGCAGAGGAATAATCACACAGGGGAAAAAAGGAAAGGGGCGATTATCATTAGGATGTTTCCAGAACTGGAATCATTCATTCGAAACCATGCAGATGCTGAGTCATTCATTAGGATAGCCTATGTGTTCAGGTATTTATCAGTTGTCGCTTGTCACCGAGTGAATATATAACTTTCTCGCAATATTGAACATTAGTGAGAAAGGAAATGATCGATACATCCCTGCATTTGCTCATTCAAACAACCAATGTGCAGCATTTCTATGCATGGAGATGTGACTTATGGAGGAGTTCTATGTCCCATGTTAATTCTTATGTTCCCTATTGTTACTCAGCAAAAACTGTTACACCAATGCAATTCAGAACGAGACCAATATCAGCACCTTGGAAAGAGCCAGTCCGCCAGACGCTAGCCATTCGTTTAGCGCTAGCAGCACCATGGGCAGCGACTTAAAGCAGCAAAACACAATTCCCGTCTTTATAAGACGTTTGAAAGTGTTCAAACATTTTCTTTCAAATCGAAAGTATTATAGAATGGTCGATCCTTAAATGTATTTAATGAGTATTTCATCTTTGCCAACGAACATGTATAAAGCCGACCTAATTTGTTAGTATTGATGTTATGTGTTTGTGCTAAATCTTCAATATAGGTGATCGATTACTTCTTGACATCAAATCTCCCGATGCTAGAGGGATTATACCATCAGTGACATACCGATGACGTATAAACTGAGACCACCATAAGGGCATAAGGGTTCAATCAACAAGGCTATGCAGGCTATGCATGCATGAATCATCTGTGAGCACTTGCTAGTTTCAGGAAATTATGAAGCGTGAAGTTCATCTTGGACAAATTTGCTCTCTTGTGCTCTTTTTGAGACATTTCTAATCAAATCATTTCTGTAGTGATGAAAATGCATCCAGACTGTAGACTGTAAAAATGGAAAGTCTCAAAACACCGTGATTGTGTAATGAAACCATGAAAAGTAATGCGCCTTAACTGAGATCTGGTGTTTGGAGAGTGTTTGACTGTAAACCTAATGTAAGTGTTTTAATAGACGGCATGTGTTTTCAAACAGAAATCAAGTACTCTGAAACACTCACAGTGGTTCTTCAACCTGAATATTTGGTGTTTTTAAGAGAGTGTTGTGAAAACACTTTTTGGAGTTTCAGAGCATCAAAACACAAAACTGTTTCTCATACAATCAATGGTTTAGAAATGCAAATGGTTTATAGCCTAAATACTTGATTGATGATAAGGGCCTATAGATAATATTGTTTTGTGGAATTCCATTTTTATTTGTTCAATGCTTTATTTAGACAGATTAGAAACAAGGGGGGGCAGTAAAATGGTACATTTCGTTGGCATTTTACCAGCTCAACCAAGTAGCCACACTGTAAGAAATGATTCTGGGGTGAATGTAAATTGACCAAAAAAAAACACATACACTTAATAAAAAGGAATTCAAGTCTTGCGGAGCCCGTGGCTAGTGGTAACACGTCCTGCTTAGACATGTCACCCCTCTCCCCACCGAAGACCGGGGTTCAATTCCCTGCTCCAACCCTTCCATCTGTTTCTCCCACCTATCTGTATCCCCGCTGTCATTTCAGAACTGTCTCAATAAAGTGTCAAAATAGACCCTAAATATATTTTAAAAAATGTATGCAAGTCCTTTCATTGATTTGTTAATTTCATTTTACGTAAATAATTTTCGAAAAAATCCAACCTAATATGTTGATTAAAATGTAAATATATTTCATGAAGATAACCAAAGAAAAATACAATTTAGTGATTGAACTCACTGGAAGTCTTTGGTTTAATCATCTTGCCACAATGACTCTGTTTTTAGAGGATTGTGGATAATTCAAAAAATGTTGTATGCATGTTCAAAGAAAGACAATTATATGGCTTGTTGAGCCATGAGGAGCAATGGATCATGATGAATGGATATCAAAACTGTCAGGCAAAATGAAGTTCAATGAGGACAGCACCCATTCCCACATTCATGATTGTCAATGGAAGAGGCAATTGCAGAATCCTCAATACTTGCAGTTAAACCTCAAGTTACTCATGGTGGTTTGAACACTGCTTGACAATGCCTGCCGAAACGATGACCAAATGACCAAATACATGACACAAGGTTAAACATTAAGACACCAGAAAAACTGATCTAATTCTGCACTAGACAGGAAATCAAAGCCTCATAATGGTGTTTAGAAGCTTTCGAGAGATGAAACGGCACCAAAAGAGAAGGGATCTCATTCTGCACTATTTATTTATTTAACCTTTATTTAACTAGGCTAAACAGGACTTGAAACACAGAAATAGTGGGGACTTTTCGCAGTCCCAAAATACAGAACAAATTCAAGAAAGCATACACTATTATATAGAGCCCTTATTCCATGGAACCTCCATTTCATATTGCTCAAATAAACAGCAAACCTGGTTTAAAAAAAACAGATAAAGCGACACCTCTCCCCTATTTGACCTAGAGAGTGTATTTGTGTATGCATGATATGTAGGCTACGTGTGTATGCATTGATATGTAGGCTATGTGTGTATGCATTGATATGTAGGCTACGTGTGTATGCATTGATATGTAGGCTACGTGTGTATGCATTGATATGTAGGCTACGTGTGCCTTTAAAAAAAACGTATGTCCTTGAGCTGTTTTTGTCTATTGATGTTCTGTATTATGTCATTCTGTATTATGTTTCATCTTTTGTGTGGACCCAAGGAAGAGTAGCTGCTGCTTTTGCAACAGCTAATGGGGATCCTAATAAAATACCAAATACCAAACCTTTTCAGTTAGTGCTCCCGATCCCTAGCGAGGTGTTACACAACACTTGATAAAGTGGTGTTACAACACACCATGTAATGTTTCAAAACATTTCAGGATGATGTGTTTCACTACTCCAGCAAAGTTAAGGTTTCGTCTCCTTCAAGTTGTTGGCAGCTCATTTGCCACTAGTTTGAGTGTTGTTACAAAACACTTCATTTTAACAGTGTAACATTGTTTCTATAATATAATGTCTCCCTCGTGGTTCAGAATCTTATCTGGCCATCTGAATGGGTGCTCCCTGCACAGTAACACTCATGAGTATGGATGGCTCAGCCTGACAGATTGATGACTACTGCCTATATCTGGTGGTCTTTGAGATAATTTTCAATCATCTGCAAGGTTTCAGACAGAGCTAGTTTCCTTTGGGAGATAAGATGTCTGGTGGATTCTGATCTTTGATTAGTCATGCAAGATAGCTGGCGTATTTTAACTCACTAATTTTGTTAATCCACCAAAGTTCTGTAATTATATTTAGCCCACCCATGAGCTGTGGTTTTATATCACTTCTGCAGCCTCAGAAGGACTGTAACTCTATCGGTCTAACTCTAACAATGATGGGAAACACCAACTGCTCAGTACTCACAATTTAAAGAGGGCTTATCTCTTCCTAGCATATGATATAATTTTTTTTCTCTGAGAGCTTAACTAATTGGAAGAAAAGTACTTTTGTGAAAAGAGTCATTACACGTTTGAATTTTCAGCATGTTAACGTTAGACCCCCTCCATTGGATTTTACATTGAATCTGAGCAAAATCAGAAGTAATTGGACTGCTCTTAGAGTCCTGAATATGAGTACAATCAGTATACCATATCATCTAGCAGTTTCTCTTCAGGACAATATTTCACTTTGATTAATATGCTTTCGCTAAGAGATACAGAATATGATGCATAAGTTAGTCTTTGGGTTGTGGCTGAGACGCCATGGGACGGAGAGGCTGCTATCTCCTCCCTACATTGAGATGTTTTCTCTAAGGAGTGAAGCCGCAGTGTTGGTTGCCAGATCTGATTGGCTGCAGTCTGCTGTCATTCTTATTGATCCCCCATCAATCCTGCTCTAATCCTTTCAGAGGTAACAGAGGTCACTGCAAACCCTGTAGCTGCAACTGCTGCACCTAATGCAACAAAATGGCTGTCTCAGGTTTTGGCCAATAGGTTGCCTTAGATGGCCATATTTCTTCGAATGAAAACTGGCGAGGTTATTTTTGACAAATGATAAGGCTATTTTTGCCCCCCAGAACATTATTACACACAAAATGAAAATCAATAAGATTTGAATTGTGTTTTTCAGGATTGATTCAGATGCTCCAGTCACCTTTAACATAATTTGTTTTATACCAAAGGAATAAGAGGGGAGAATAAGTTATTCCCATTTCTGAGATTGAATTAGACTCTTCTCATTAATCACCCGTCTGTATTCTGTTATCTCACTCATTGTTTTTCCATCGCAACAGCTAGCTCTGCAGAGCGAACCCTAATGCGTTTGAGAGCTCAGCCAATTTTAGATTGTGTTTGTACCAGAGAGAGAGAGAAGGGGACAGAGAGAGAGAGAGAGAGAGAGAGGGACAAGGAGAGAAAAAACAGAGGTAGTTACTGTGAATCTCCGAGCAGAATGTGTGAATGTGTGTACTAGAGGTTACTTGGGTGATTATACTTGTATAAAGCACTAACTCACTTTCTCCGTGCTGATCCTTCAGTGTCCTAGACCACTGGCCTCTGTTCATTGCCTCTCTCTCTCTCTGCTTTCCTGCTGGCCTCAGCCTTTTAAACATGTAAATCACCACACAAGTACAATAGGCCAGCCACTCAGCCTTCAAGGTGCTTTTGGCTGGCACAGCTAGGGGTGGTGTGATGCATGGATGGGGTAGAGAAAGGGGTGTTGTTTAAATTCAGTCTGGGGCTCGGGCTCCAACGCACTGCAGAAGGCTTGGAGTGCTTTGGCACTGCAGCAGAAGCAGGCTGTGAACAGAGAGCAAGCAGCCAAGCCCAGCCCAGGCTACAGAGCAGAGCTCTCCCTGCTAGCTCCCAATGACGTCCTGCATCCCCCTGCAACACCCTGGCCACCATCAACGCAGACTCAGCTTAAAACAGGAAGGAATGTCACGACTGTTGAAAGATGAGGACCATGGTGCAGAGTGGTGAGCGTACATTTTCTTTATTAAATTAAAATGACGCAGAACAAAACAATAAACACTACAAAACCAAACCGTGAAGCTCAAAGACTATGTGCCCTAAACAAAGTCAACTTCCCACAAAGACAGGTGGGAAAAAAGGCTACCTAAGTATGGTTCCCAATCAGAGACAACGATAGACAGCTGTCCCTGATTGAGAACCATACCCGGCCAAAACATAGAAATAGAAAATCATAGAAACACAAAACATAGAATGCCCACCCCAACTCACACCCTGACCAAACCAAAATAGAGACATAAAAAGGATCTCTAAGGTCAGGGCGTGACAAGGAGACCCGCCCCAGACCTGATATAGGTTCACTTAGATTAAAGTCTCATCTGTTCTTATAACTTATCTTATTAAATCTTATTAAATAAAATAAGTGTATCAATAAAGTTATGTTCAGGAGCATCTTCTTGACACCCAACAGGATCTTACAAACTCAGTTCCCCTCTCATGTTCTATTATGTATGTCTCTACACATTATTTAATGCATGAGCGACTACATTAATTCAAAGATAGTAGAGAGCGCCACAAGAGATCCCTCTGGCCAAAGAAGGGAAAGGTAGGCAGAAGAGAGGTCATTGGATATATATAGGTAATCAATACAAGTACTGGGGTGATTAATCTGATACTTATTGGAGCTAATAGGGCGTGGCAGAGGAACAGAGATGTAAATAAGTAGATCCAGAAAACACAGTTTGGCAAATCACACCACCATGCACTGAAATACAAGTCTCTGGCTAGCACACTGCATCATCAGCTAGATGCAAATGAATCCAATGTATGATCTATAGGCTGTTATGTTTTACCTTTATTTAACTAGGAAAGTCAGTTAAGAACACATTTTTATTTTCAATGACAGCATAGGAACAGTGGGTTAACTGCCTTGTTCAGGGGCAGAACGACAGCTTTTTACTTTGTCAGCTCAGGGATTTGATCTAGCAACTTTTGGTTACTGGCCCAACGCTCTCACCACTAGGCTACCTGCCGCCCTGTGTTCTACCATAACATACAACTTATTTTATTGTGTTACTTTATATAATTTTTTACTTTAGTTTATTTGGTAAATCTTTTCTTAACTCTTTCTTGAACTGCACTGTTGGTTAAGGGCTTGTAAGTAAGGATTTCACAGTAAGGTCTACACATGTTGTATTCGGCACATATGACAAATAAAGCTTGATTTGATTTGAACTTCCCTTCGAGTTCATGTGAGGACTCATGAACCTGGCCCGTGCCAGACTGCAGTGGTGTGAAGTACTGAAGTAAAAATATTTTAAAGTACTACTTAAGTTGTGTTTTGAAGTATCTGTACTTTACTATTTATATTTTTGACAACTTCTACTTTTACTCCACTACATTTGTCAATAAAATAATGTTCTTTCTACTCCGTATTTTCCCTGACACCCAAAAGTAATCGTTACATTTTGAATGCTTAGTAGGACAGGAAAACAGCCCAATTCACTCACTTATCAATAGAATATCCCTGGTCATCCCCACTCCATCTGATCTGCCGGATTCACTAAACACAAATGCTTTGTTTGTAAATTATGTCTGAGTGTTGAAGTGTGCCTCTGGCTGACCGTAAATTTAAAAAACAAGAAAATGGTGCCGTCTGGTTTGCTTAATATAAGGAATTTGAAATGATTTACACTTCTACTTTTACTTTTGATACTTAAGTATGTTTAAAACGAAATACTTTTACTCAAGTATTATTTTACTGGGTGACTTTCAGTTTTACATTTTCTTTTAAGGTATTTTTACTTTTACTGAAGTATGACAATTGGGTAATATTTATTATTATTATTATTTCCACCACTGCCAGACTGCTGGCCATGCTCGCGATGGAAGTTACTCCTTACAAAAAAGCACATAAAATTTGCAGTTTCACATTTGAAAATTGCATTTTCACATGTTAAATCAATTCACATGTTGAGCTAAAATTTCTGATTTGAAGCCATATTTTCACATGTATTACATTTAGAATTCACATGTTAAAATCAACTCCAAGTGAAAATATCACGTCTGAAAATGTTCATATTTGAAAAATCTAATTAGCAGGTTCACATGTAAGAGGAGTCCACATGTAAAAAATTTACTTTCACATGTGGAATTGCATTTTCACATGTGAAAAACAATCAAATGTAAAAATCTAATTTGCAGTTTCATATTTGAAAAACTTACACATCTGATTGTTCTTCACATGTGAACTTGCAATTCCACATGTGAAAGTGAAAATCTAATTTGCAGTTTCACATGTTAATGTAAGAAAACTCATTAAATTAAGACAAACACTGTATAACCTAAAAAACATGGTTAAAACTATAATATCTATATCATGGATGGTCATTGAGAGTGGTTGTATTTCTCCAGCCCCATCCCTCAGCTTTTTACTAAAACTGTGGCAGAATGAGCACCTTGTTAATGTTTAAATTAAGAATTGCCGCTTTAAACACCTTTAATACGGTAAAAGTGTTATTATATGGTACAATCCTCTAGTGAGTGAATTACTTTTGTGCCATTAACCTGTCTTGGGGGCGGTAAAGGATATAATGGCCCTCCATGTCCTCCTCACTATGGCTTCAAACCCCAAGGCAGACCCACCCAGCCCTTCAGACAGGCAGGCTGGCCTCTGCCTGCTGAGGGAGGGGGGCACGGATACTGGGGTGGCACTCCAAGCCTGGCTTACTGTTAGGGATCACTGTAGCAAGTGTTGACGTTAGTATTAGCCTGTTCCAGGTGCCCAGGTTTCCTGATTTGTTGAGGGTAACCACTACAGCAAGCAACAGTTCATGGGCAGCAGGTATCCTAGCATTTAAGAATGTTGAGACTGTACCCGAAAGGTTGCTGGTTTGAATCCCTGAGCCGACTAGGTGAAAAATCTGTCGATGTGCTCTTGAGTAAGGCATTAAACCCTAATTGCTCCTGTAAGCTATATTGAATTGTTTAAATTAAGAGGGTCATAACAAGGATCATTTTGCTATTTTATTTAGAATTTTAAGAGCTAATGAATCGACATGTACAGTGCATTCGCAAAGTATTCAAAACCTTTGACTTTTTCCACATTTTGTGACGTTACAGCCTTATTCTAAAATAGCCCATAATGACGAAGCAATAACAGGTTTTTAGACAATTTTTCAAATGTATTAAACATTTAGTATGTATGTTTAAGTCATGAGGTCGAGGAAATAGTCCATTGAGCCCTGAGACAGGATTGTGTTGAGACACAGATCTGGGGAAGGGTACCAAAAAATGTATTCAGCATTGAGGATCCCCAAGAACACAGTGGCTTCTTCCTAAATGGAAGACGTTTGGAACCACCAAGACATCTTCTGAGCAATCGTGGGAGAGCGGACATGGTCAGGGAGGTGACCAAGAACCCGATGGTCACTCTGACAGATATCCAGTTCCTCTGTGGAGATGGGAGAACCTTCCAGAAGGACAACCATCTCTGCAGCACTCCACCAATCAGGTTTTTATGGTAGAGTGGCCAGACGGAAGCCACTCCTGAGTAAAAGGCACATGACAAACCACTTGGAGTTTGCCAAAAGGCACTTAAAGGACTCTCAGACCATGAGAAACAAGATTCTCTGGTCTGATGAAAACAAGATTGAACTCTTTGGCCTGAATGCCAAGCGTCATACCTGGAGGAAACCTGGAACCATCCAGTTTTTCAGCGACAGAGACTGAGAGACTAGTCAGGATCGAGGGAATGATGGACGGAGCAAAGTACAGAGAGATCCTTGATGAAAACCTGCTCCAGAGCGCACAGGACCTCAACAATTTCTAAAAACCTGTTTTTGCTTTGTCATGAGGTATTGTGTGTAGGGATTGATGAGAGAGAAAAAATATTTTATACATTTTAGAATAAGGCTGTAATGTAACAAATTGTGTAAAAAATCAAGGGGTCTGAATACTTTTTGAATGCACTGTACGTGTTTGTGAGAGTCTCACCTTTACACAGTGTGCAGCCCAAATTGTTCGGACGCTGTTCGGACGCTAAGACGCTTGTGGGGGTCGTAGGCCAAACCGTTCAGACAATTGTGAGAAGACTGATTTTCGGGATGTCTCATGGTCTGACAAACACCTCTCTAGCTCTGTCACCTTTCACCTCAAAAGCGGAAGCGTTACATAGGTGGATGCGGTGGATTGAGACCCTTCGAATGCAAAAAAACAGATACAGTATCTCTAGCTTAAATTGACTGATTATTATGGGGATGATTGTATTATGTTAATTAGATTTCCTTGGGGGCGCGAACATCGATCTCCGGGGGTTTAATATCGAGCAAAACTTTTGAAGTTGAGAACAAAGTTGTTGGTTTAACAAACAAACATAATGATATTGAAATCCAAACATAAACCCAAAAGTATTGATAGTAAAATAAAATACTGCGTGTCCACACCAGCGAAAATCCCCTTTTTCAGCTGAAAGACAATGCCCTTTGATGTTGTACTTACTTTTGATGTTGTGCAACGATTTAAATCAACAAGTCTTCGTTTTAGTCAAAGTATGATACATTTGGGCTTGAACAGGGAAATCCGGCACGGGAGTGTGGCCAATGGCATGGATGGAGTAGAAAGTGCTGCTGGGTATTTAGACCACACCCAACACCCCTTTTACCTCGGGCATATAGAGTAGTGTTTTCTCTCTAAGCCAATACGTAATATATGGCCTACAGTGTGTTGCATTGGGACCAATGGAGTGGGTGGAGTAAAAAGTTCTGCCGGGTATTTAGACCTCAGTCCGCCAAAAAATAACACCATATATAGATTCTACAGACTCTACTGAGTAATCCTAAACCCACTTTTACCTCGGCACATGGAATATCATTTCTCTATAAACCAATGGGTAATTCAGATACACTGTATTGCATTGCAGTGAATGGAGCTATATTTGATTTATTTAACTATAGCCTACATAATAGTTTTCAACATACCAGTATGTATGTAAACTTTCTAAGGAAATGCTGGTAAAAATAATACAATATAAAAAAAAATATGAAATTATACATTTATTTTTTCAAAGGTTGTGAAAACAGTGGTTCAGCACTAGAGTGCAAAAAAACTTATACTCCCAATGTTTAGCATTTCTTTACAAGGGGACTCTTATCAAAAATAAACAAAAGGAATCTGTGATCGTGCTGCCTGCATAATATCCTGCTGCTAGGAGATGGTAATATTTGGTGTGTTTACAATGACGAAGGTACATAAAGATGTCGGAATTCAGATATGATGTCATGGTTTTACCACTATCCATGGATGTTTTTATCTAAGGCACAACATATTTCAAATTTGCCAATAAATCGTTTTTTCAAATTGCATGCGTCTTGGAGCTTAAATTGGGATCATGTATACTGTGCTAATAATGACAATACAAGAAAAGGGTAAGAGTGAGCAATGTACAATACGGCGAACTTGGTAAACAAGGCATTTGTGATAAGTGCATGAAGGCCACCATCTTTATGCACCTTCGCTATCCGCAGAGCGTGGGCTGTGCCAGAGATCGTATATGGGCTGTGCACACGGACAAAGGTGGAGCTCATAGAGATAGATAGAGGACTCATCTTTGTATCTGCAATTATAGCATCTGTGACAGCATGGGCAGCGCCATTGAGGCTATCTCCATTTTTTCTTCCTCTCGATTGGCTGATGACCCGGTTGGACATGACTTCAACAGGATCACAAGGAGGGATCAGCCAATGAACTTGGAAGTCCCACCCAGTTGACTACATTAAAATGGTGGAAGGCCTCAATGGCGCTGCCCATGCTAATACGGCCTTTTGGCCACCAGAGGCCTCTATTATTCTCTATGGTGGAGATGTGCACGCCCGATTAATCAATATTTACAAGGAGCACAGGAGGTTGGTGGCACCTTAATTGGAGAGGACAAGCTCCTGGTAAAGGCTGGAGCGGAATAGTGGAATGGTATCAAATAAATCGATGCCATTCCATTTGCTCCATGAGCCGTCCTCCTCTCAGCAGCCTCCATTGATAAGGAGCCATGCGCCAGTGTTCAGAGGGTGGAACGAAACTAGCATTTCCACACTAGGACAGTAATTAAGTTGAAATAGTGACGTTAACTTCCATTGGAGGGGTCCCTTAAAAGCGAGAGCAAATTAATTGTTAATGAAAAAAAACAGTTCTGAGCGCCGGAGAGGATGGCTCTTAACCAACCGTGCTATTTTGTTTGTTTTTTTGGATTTGTTTGTAACTTATTTTGTACATAATGTTGCTGCTACCGTCTCTTGTGACCGAAAATAGCTTCTGGACATCAGAACAGCGATTATTCACCTCGAATTGGACAAATCATTTTTCTTTAATGAGTCGGACGGGAAGGATATACTCCAAGCACCCGAACAGGCCCTCATCCCCGTCATTCGCAAGAGAAAGAAACATATTTAGTGGAAGGAGATCGGGGTGCATTGTGAGGATCAGGCGACAAGTGGCTAATCTGAATTTGCCATCCGTACTGTTAGCAAACTTTCAATTGCTGGAAAATAAATCGGACTACATTGACTACAGCTCAGCGTTCAACACCATAGTTCCCTCAAAGCTCATCACTAAGCTAAGGACCCTGGGTCTAAACACCTCCCTCTGCAACTGGATCCTGGACTTCCTGACGGGCCGCCCCCAGGTGGTAAGGTTAGGTAACAACACATCCGCCACGCTGATCCTCAACACAGGGACCCCTCAGGGGTGCGTGCTCAGTCCCCTCCTGCACTCCCTGTTCACTCACGACTGCACAGCCAGGCACACAAAAACAACACTAGATACTATGGAACACAAAGCTTTTACTACCTCATCCTGGATATACAAGATCTGAGGTCATCTGCCTTTGGTCTAAATAGCAGAAACCCAGACTTCATCAAAGAAATTAGAAATACAGACATTGTCATCCTACAAGAAACATGGTATAAAGAAGACGGACCCCTCTAGATTACAGAGAGCTTGTAGTCCCATACACCAAACTACCAGGTGTGAAACAGGTAAGAGACTCAGTGGGTATGCTAATTTGGTATAGAGCAGACCTAACCCACTCTATTCAATTAGTCATAACAGGAACATTTTATGGCTCGAAATTAATAAGGAAATTATCTCAACAGAGAAAAATGCCCTCATGTGTGCTACCTATATCCCCCCAATAGAATCCCCATACTTTAACGATGACAGTTTCTCCATCCTAGAGCGGGACATCAACAAATTCCAGGCTCAGTGACATATACTAGTCTGTGGCGACCTAAATGCCAGAAATTGACAAGAAACTGACCCCCTCAGCACACAGGGGGACAAACACCTTGAGGTGACAGCATTCCCTCCCCATATGCCTCCCTAGACACAACTATGACAACATAACCAACAAACACGGGTCACAACCCCTGCAGCTCTATCAGACGCAGAGTAAATCTAATCAAATCACATTTTATTTGTTACATACACATGGTTAGCAGATGTTAATGCGAGTGTAGTGAAATGCTTCTGCTTCTAGTTCCGACAGTCCAGTAATATCTAACAAGTAATCTAACAATTCCCCAACAACTACCTAATACACACAAATTTACCATCTCTGTCGGCGCCATGCTGTGTATGTACATAGTCAATGGTAGGCTTCGAGGGGACTCCTATGGTAGGTACAATTATAGCTCATCTCTTGCAGTAGTACTGTAGACGACTTTATCATTGACCTCAGCCCAGAGTCTCTTAGAGTGTTCACAGTCAGTCCACTGATACCCCTATCAGATCACAGCAAAATCACACTCAACAGAGCTATGCTCAATCATGAGGCCTCAAAGGCAAAGGAACTGAATAATATTACGAAATGCTATAGATGGAAGGAAAATAGTGTGGAAATCTACCAAAAAAACTATTACGCAACAACAAATTCAATCCCTTCTAGACAATTTCCTGGAAAAAGGTTTCACTGTAATAGTGAAGGTGTAAACTTGGCAGTAGAAAACCTAAACATATTTGACCTCTCAGCATCCCTATCAAATCTAAAAATGTCAAGCAGACAACCTAAGAAAATTAACAACAATGACAAATGGTTTGATGAAGAATGGAAAAACCTAAGAAAGAAATCGAGAAACCTTTCCAAACAAAAACATAAATACCCAGAAAACCTAAGCCTACGCCTTCACTATGGTGAATCATAATACAATACAGAAATACACTATGGAAAAAGAAGGAACTCAGCTCATTGTAACAAACAGAAAACATATACACTGGGGCAGAAAAGTATTTAGTCAGCCACCAATTGTGCAAGTTCTCCCAGTTAAAAAGATGAGAGAGGACTGTAATTTTCATCATAGGTACACTTCAACTATGACAGACAAAATGAGAAAAAAAATCCAGAAAATCACATTGTAGGATTTTTTATGAATTTATTTGCAAATTATGGTGGAAAATAAGTATTTGGTCAATAACAAAAGTTTATCTCAATACAGAAAAGAGCCATTCAATTCTATAACCACCTAAAAGGAAGCAATTCACAAACCTTCACAACAAAGCCATCACCTACAGAGAAATTAACCTGGAGAAGAGCCCCCTAAGCAAGCTGGTCCTGGGCTCTGTTCACAAACACAAACAGACCCCACGAGCCCCAGGACAGAAACACATTAGATCCAACCAATTCATGAGAAAACAAAAATCGAATTACTTGACACATTGGAAAAAAATTAACAAATAAACAGAGCAAACTTGAATGCCATTTGGCCCTAAATAGAGAGTACACAGTGGCAGAACACCTGACCACTGTGACTGACCCAAACTTAAGGAAATCTTTGATTTCTATGTGGACAGGGTCTGCCTTCAGCGGCCTTTCTCAATAGCAAGGCTATGCTCACTGAGTCTGTACAGGTTTTAATCACACCCATCTCCATTCCTACACGGAATGCACACACAATCGATGGGTTTAAAAGTGGAAAAGGTTAAGTCAGTTTATTTAGCCTTAGCTTCTAACGTAGCTGTCTGTATCCAATTAACCTATGCTACTGTATAGGAGTATCCATTTCAGACTTTTTCTTTTTCTAAAAGCTTGTCAATTTGATAAATTAAACAAAGCATTATCATAAAGAGAAAAAAATACTTCTTTTTTATAGTGCTCCCATATAGAGACAGATGTTTTATGGATAGGGATTTAGCGCAAAATTAATGTTTGTGTGTTGGCATGGTGTAAGGAATGTTTATGGGTGAATAGTGAAGTGAGACTATGTGTAATTGGAAATGTATTTGAGATGTGTGTGTGTGTGTGTGTGTGTGTGTGTGTGTGTGTGTGTGTGTGTGTGTGTGTGTGTGTGTGTGTGTGTGTGTGTGTGTGTGTGTGTGTGTGGTTGTGTGTGTGTGTGTGTGGTGTGTGTGTGTGTCAGTGGAGGCTGCTGGGGAGGGCGGCTCATAATTATGTCTGGAAAGGAACTAATGGAATGGCAATCAAACACATGGAACCCATGGGTTTTATGTATTTGATACCATTCCACTAATTCTGTTCCAGCCATTACCACGAGCCTGTCCTCCCCAATTAAGGTGCCACCGACCTCCTGTGGTGTATATATGTGTGTGTGTCTGTGTGCGCTGCATGGGTGGGCTGAGTTAGAGGACAGACATGGTCTGATACGTGGCCAGACAGTCACAGCCGCCACCAGCCAGAAATACCAGCTGGAGCGTCGCCCCCTTTGCCCTTTCTCTCTCTCTCAAATTTATCTCCCCATCTCCTTCTTCCCCGGACCCATCTTTATCTCCTTCTATCCATGTCACGCTTGCCACTTTCAGTCGCCATCTTTTGTCCTCTGTTGTTCACAATGATAACATACAGTAGTTGTTTGTCTGTCTACTCAGACACCTGTTAGCCTGGCCATATTTACCCTTAGTAAGCAGTGTTGTTGCCACAGAGGTGTCCTTTATTGGATTTGCTCCATAAACTCCCTCAATATTACCCCAGTAGGTCGGTATGTCCTGTTGCACTTCAGGACTGGAAGGTCATGTTCTGAAATAAACCTCAAATATCATCCCAATTCTAATATCCCAATCAACCAGTTTTGTGACTACAGTATGCTGATGCCGATATTGGCATCATTGTGAGGTAGAGTATTTTGTTTTATTAATCAGTGTGGTAACTGTCTGATATATCAATATACATATGTAGTATATCCCTGAGGAAAGTATTTTGATCAAATCTATGAGCAGAGCTGTGAGCTGAATGTCATAGTGAATAGCATAGATGGGCGTGGCTGGATAGTGCTCGCTAGTGTGGGGAGAGGGACGTAACCTGGGATATGGCGTGAGTGAAGCAGCACCAAACTGTTCTGGGATGGGGTGTGTGTGCGGGGAGGGTTGACGAGTCAGAGGCTCTGGGGAGCCGAGCTGCATGGGGTGAGGGTGAGGAGGCAGTGATGTCATATCGAGCATTTGGGGAGGAAGGGTGCAAGGAAAATGAGATGGGAGGGGTTATCCAGGATCTGCAGTTTATCTGCAATGCATCAGCAGCAGCTCTCTCTCTCTCCCTGTTTCTCTCCCTCTCCCTCTCTCTTTCTCCCTCACTCTGAATTTGTGAGTAGCATAAGGCAGATGCAGCATGTTCTACTCTAGATGGTCCTTTAATGACTTCTATGTAGCCACACAAATTAAACCATTCCCTATTTCCCCTCCCAGGGGAGATATTTTCAAAACTGTTTTAGTTACATAGCTTTAAAATAGTGTGTTGGGTTTAGACTGCATTTAAATATGGCTACAGTAATTGCCACTTATAGGGACAGTGGGTAACTAATTAAGTCGCTCTGATAAAATGTAAAATGTACATCCATCCATCCATTGACCACAACCTTGTGTCATTGTGAACGTTTCCATCCCAATAACATCTTTCTCCCTGCCCTGTGATAGAGATGGAGCCCTTCAACCAACCACGCATACAGTGCATTCGGAAAGTATTCAGACCACTTCACCTTTTCCACATTTTGTTACGTTCACCGGGAGTCTATGGATCCGGAAGACGTGCTGCCCCATGAGCTGGGCCATCTCTTTGGCAGAGGGTAGCTTGGGGAGAGGAATGAAGTGGGCGGCTTTTGAAAACTGGTCCACTACTGTCAGGATGGCGATGTTGCCATCAGACGGGGGAGACCCATGACGAAGTCCAGGAATATGTGAGACCAGGGATGGTGAGGGACAGGCAGTGGTTGAAGAAGACCAGCCAGAGCTTGCCGAGGAATCTTGTCCTGCGCACAGACCGTGCAGGCGGCGCTGAACGTGGAGACGTCAGGGACCATGGTATGCCACCAAAAGCGTTGTCGCACAAATGCCAGGGTCCAACGCGAGCCTGGGTGGCAGGCAAGCCTGGAGGAGTGGGCCCACTCCAGGACCGAGGAGTGGACAGCGTCAGGCACAAACATCCGGTTATCTGGGCATGACAGCAAATCCGGCTTGATGTTCTTGGATCCTGGTCGGTAGGAGAGGGAGAAGTTAAACCGGGTGAAGAGCAGGGCCGACCTAGCTTGCCTGGAATTGAGATGCTTGGTGGTGTGGAGATATTCTAGGTTCTTGTGGTCGGTCCACACAATGAATGGATTATCCGCCCCCTCCAGCCAGTACCTCCACTCCTCCAACGCCATCTTCACTGCGAGAAACTCACTATTCCCCACATTGTAGGTCCTCTCCATGGCATTGAGGTGATGGTAGAAGGCACAGGGATGTAACTTGAGGTCCAGGGCAGAAAGCTGGGACAGGACAGCCCCCACTCTGACATCCGAAGCCTCGGCCTCCACCATGAACTGGCGGGACGGGTCAGGATGAATCAAGATGGGAGCTTTGGTGAGATCCCGTAACGCCCGGTCAGCAGCTGGGGACCACGTGAATGGAACCTTGGGAGAGGCAAGTGCAGACAGGGGGGAAGCCAGGGTGTTGTAACCCCGGATAAAGTGGCTATGACATTTGGCGAATCTCAGTAAATGTTACAGCTGCACCCTGGACGTAGGCTGGGGCCAATCCACCACCACTCTCCCTGCAGCGATGATGTAACCCAGGAAGGAGATAGTGGAGCGATGGAATTCACACTTCTCCGCTTTCACAAAAAGCTGGTTTTCCAGGAGGCGGGGGGGCACGTGTTCTTGGGTGGAGCGGGAGAAGATGAGGAAGTTGTCAAGGTAGACGAAGACGAACCGGATCAACTAGTCGTGAAGGACATCATTAACCAGAGCCTGGAACACAGCTGTGGCATTGATAAGGCCAAGTGGCATGACCAGATACTCGTAGGTTGATGGGAGTGGTATTGTGAGTGACCCAGCCTATAGATCGCCCGTCCAGCGCTCTAACGTCTATAGCAATGGAGAGGGGCTGAGTGGGGATGCCAAACTCGGATGCCAGGGTAGCGTCCAAACATCTCTCATTGGCCCCAGAGTCGATGAGTACCCAGAGAGATTTCGCCTGGTTCCCCCACAGCAGGATGGCATGGAAAGGTGTGCGAGTAAGGTGAGAGGAAAAGTTCTCCATAAGGCCCACCAGAGTACTCGACCCTTCTTGATTAGCCTGGTTTTTCAATGGTCAGGTGGCTACAAAATGTCCCGTAGCTCCACAATATAGACAGCTCTGGGTGAGGAGTCGGCATAAGCACTCAGCCGGAGTCAATCTAGCCCTGTCCAGGTGCCCGGACTCCAAAGGAGGCGAGCCAGCAGCCCTCGGTGATTCCCGAGAGAACTCGGGTGACGTCGGGTTCACTCAGATATGTAGAATTCGGGGGTCTCCGGGATTCTTCGGAGATGAGGTGGGAATCGAGCACAAACGAGGGTGACAGGGCACAGATTCCCTCTCCCTCCTACGTTCTCGAAGCCGTACATCGATCTGGATGGTCAAGGCCTTGAGGGAATCAAGGTCCATGGGGCAGCTCCCAGGCTGCAAACTCATATTTGACCACCTCTGATAATCTGTGAAGGAACATGTCGAACAATGCTTCCGGGTTCCAGGCACTCTCATCCGCCAACATGCGAAAATTCACTGGGTAGTCTGTCACACAACAAGAGTCTTGACGTAGCTGGAGCAGCTTCTCTCTCGGACAACGGAGAATCAAACACCTTTTGAACTTCCGCCACAAACTCCTCTAGACTGAGGCAGACGGCGGACTGTTGCTCCCACACCGCCATAGCGCAGGCGAGTGTCCTCCCGGACATCAGCGTTATGATGTACGCTATCCTCGAGCGGTCCAAGGTGATCGAAGAAGGCTGCAGCTCAAAAATGAGGGAGCACTGGGAGAGAAAAGCCTGGCAGGTCCCGGAATCTCCAGCATAGCGCTCTGTAGGAGGTAAGCGAGGTTCTTGGGACACTGGGGTAGGCTGGGACATTACGGGTGTGACCTGCTGCCCAGTGTGGAATCGGCGGAATTGCTCCAGCAAAGTCTTGAACGCCTGGTCATGGCGTTCTGCCAGGGTTTGGAGTCCCTCCATAAGACATTGCAGTAACTCCTCGTGTCGTCCAATGGTGTCTCCTTGCAGGGAGCCGGCATTGTGGAGCTGGTCTGAGTCTGCTGGGTCGGTTGTGGCCAGTTCATACTGTCATGTTTTAGGGAAGACCCAGATGCAGACAGTGTCGAAGTAACACATTTCATTACTAGAACAGGGGGAAGGCAAAATGACAGATCAAGGGCAGGCAGAAGTCAGTAATCCAGATCAGTGTCCAAAGGTACACAACGGCATGCAGTCTCAGGGTAGGCAGAGATCAATAATCCAATGTGGTGGGACAAGGTACAGGACGGCAGAAAGGCTCAGGGCAGGTAGAATGGTCAAAACCGAGAAAACTAGAAAACAGGAACTTTAGAAAAGTAAGGTGCAAGGGGAAAACCGCTGGTAGGCTTGACAAACAAAATGAACTGACAAACAGAGAGCACTGGTATAAATACTGAGGGGAGATGGGAGACACCTGGTGGGGGGTGGAGACAAGCACAAAGACAGGTGAAACAGATCAGAGTGTGACAAGGAGTCCATCTGTGGTAAATTCAATTGATTGGACATGATTTGGAAAGGCACACACCTGTCTATATAAGGTCCCACAGTTGTCAGTGCATGTCAGAGCAAAAACCAAGCTATGATGTTGAAGGAATTGTCCGTAGAGCTCCAAGACAGGATTGTGTCGAGGTACAGATCTGAAGAAGGGTACCAAAAAAATATTTGCAGAGTTGAAGGTCCCCAAGAACACAGTGGCCTCCATCATTCTTAAACGGAAGAAGTTTGGAACCACCAAGACACTTTCTAGACCTGGCTGCCCAGCCAAACTGAGCAATCGGGGGAGAAGGGCCTAGGTCAGGGAGGTAACCAAGAACCCGATGGTCACTCTGACAGAGCTCTAGAGTTCCTCTGTGGAGATGGGAGAAACTTCCAGAAGGACAACCATCTCTGCATAACTCCAACAATCAGACCTTTATGGTAGAGTGGCCAGACGGAAGCCAAAAGGCACATGACAGCCAGCTTGGAGTTTGCCAAAAGGCATCTAAAGACTCTGTATCTGGTCTGATGAAACCAAGATTGAATTATTTGTCCTGAATGCCAAGCGTCACGTCTGGAGGAAACCAGGCACCATCCCTACGGTGAAGCATGGTGGTGGCAGCATCATGCTGTGGGGATGTTTTCAGTGGCACGGACTGGGAGACTGGTCATGATTGTGGCAAAGATGAACGGAGCAAAGTACAGAGAAATCCCTGATCAAAACCTCCAGAGCACTCAGAACCTCAGAATAGGTTGAAGGTTCAACTTCCAACAGGACAATGCAGTAGTGGCTTTGGGGCAAGTCTCTGAATGTCCTTGAGTGGCCCAGCCAGAGCACGGACTTGAACCCGATCTAACATCTCTGGAGAGACCTGAATATAGCTGTGCAGCAACGCTCCCCATCCAACTTGACGGAGCTTGAGTAGATCTGCAGAGAAGATGGGAGAAACTCCCCAAATACAGGTGTGCCAAACTTGTAGCATCATATTTTCTGTGTAACCAACTGCACTGTTGGTTACGGGCTTGTAAGTAAGCATTTCACGGTAAGGTCTACACTTGTTGTACTCGGCTCATGTGACAAATAAAGTTTGATTTAATACCCAAGAAGACTCGATGCTGTAATCACTTCCAAAGGTGCTTCAACAAAGTACTGAGTAAAGGTTCTGAATACTTATGTAAATTAGTTATTTTCGTTTTTTATTTGTAATACATTTGCAAAAAAATTCTAAAAACCTGTTTTTGCTTCGTCATTATGGGGTATTGTGTGTAGATTGATGAGGGAAAAAATTTATTTGATACATTTTAGAATAAGGCTGTAACGTAACAAAATGTGGGGTCTGAATACTTTCGAAAGGCATCATATCATATCCACAGATAATATTATGACCCTAAATAATCTATTTATGACAAACTGAGCATGGAAGCCATATTGGAGCCGCCTCATTGACCCTCTTTGAAGGAGCTGTGGGTTCTTTATCCTGGGAACAGAGATGGCAGTCTCCAACATCCATAAGGAAACGTTAATGACACTCCCTCACCCAACCCAGGTATTCTACAGACTATTGATCCAACATGACTCAAATGTATGGATCTGTACAGCCCTGCAGTAACGCCTCATTCATCAACGGCACCCTGGTTCTGAGACCCCTTGTTTGTAGTCTGAGCCCACCATGTGAAGTGCCCAAATGGGCTTTAGGGGGTCTCCTCTTAGCTGGTCTGTCTACGCTGCAAGGAGTCTGTATGAACCTGAAAGTCAGAGTTACTGAGGACACAGTGCAGCATATTGCTCTAACACACAAAAGCACACACTCTTTTGTACTGACAATGTTTTGCCCTCATGCTGAGGTTAAAAGCGATGTGCGCTAAAGTCAGCTATTTTTCATCAGGGAAGGACGTGAATGGCTGCCCAACCACCAGCAGAGTGAATAGATTAACCCTATAATAGTGTATTTGACTGGAATAGAATATGTCTCTAATGCATTTACATCGTCTTTCCTCCATCTAATCTTACCCCCGCTCTGTCTCCCTCACCCATACTCTATTTTGGCATATCTCCACCTCTCTATCCCTACCTCTCTATCCATCTCCCACTCCTCATCTCCCCCCTCCCCTCTCCTTTATGTCTCTCTTCCCTCTACTTATATTGCTCTATTATTTTTGGCAATTCACTGGAGATCAGTAAACTGACACACTGTTTTTTTCTGCAGTCACCCATCACACTCCTTCTCCTCTGCATTCCCCCCTCCCCTTCCATCCCTGCACTTCTTCTCTTGTTTCTCACACTGTTTCTCTCTTGCCTATAGGTTCTGTATATTCTGAGTAAGATGCCTTTGGTGGTCAAAATGTCCACTGTCAGAGAGAACCTGCACAAATACCATTGCAATACAGTGACCTCACCTGACCTTGTCATAAACCCACGTATTGTCTGCGATCAATAATAATGGAAGATGATTACATTCGGGATTGTCAAAAACAGTAGCTAGCTAACAACAACCAACTACTTGCTGTTTTGTCTTCTTCTGCAGTCGCGAAAAGACGGTGTAGTCTGGCTGTAGTGTTGTGATACTTATTTACTACCAACATCAAATAGTAAAAACTCTACCTGATTACTAATGAAAAGCCTGTTTAGTAAAGCTATATAGTGTTTTGACTACTTATTTACTACCAACATCAACATCAATCTACCTGAGTACTACTGGAAACACTACTGTTTTCCTACTGAACACTACAAAACTCTACTTGTGTATCTTGACTAGTGCGTAACTACACATTCACTACACAGCCTCTGCATAGTCACTACTGCACAAACAGATTTTGTACAGTAATTAGTACTTTTTCATGAGGGATTACATAGTAAGGCACTGTGTGTATGTGTGTATCTATATGGCTCTGCATCAGCCTTTCTGTATATATTTATGTGACTATTCTGTGTATCTGCCTATGTCTATGTGAGTTTGTCTTTGTTTTTTAACGGTTTGTGTGTTGAAGATGAGTACTTTTTCATGAGGGATTACATAGTAAGGCACTGTGTGTATGTGTGTATCTATATGGCTCTGCATCAGCCTTTCTGTATATATTTATGTGACTATTCTGTGTATCTGCCTATGTCTATGTGAGTTTGTCTTTGTTTTTTAACGGTTTGTGTGTTGAAGACAATCTCACTGTGACTTGTGAATTTTTGTTTCTCTTCTGGTAAAGCTGTGTGATGTGCTGTGTAATTGGCAGATTTGTTTTGCAAGCGTAATGATCTCTTCCAGATGTAATTAGCCCCCGTGTGTGTGTGTGTGTGTGTGTGTGTGTGTGTGTGTGTGTGTGTGTGCGTGCCAGCCTTAGTGTCAACACTGGGACACTGTGGTAGACTGCTGCAAGGCTGTTTTTCTGTATTTTGAAAGATTTTGGGACTATATCAACAATTGACTAATAGTTGTTGGGTGGAGTTTTCCTTTAAGCCATAAAGTCTCACTCTGGAGGGTACTTAAAGAGAGATGAGAGATGAGTTAAAGAGAGATGAGAGAGAAGGAAGGAGATTTAAGAAAGGGAGAGGGAGCACACTGCAGACTCTCTTGAAGGGAGGGGAGGGTAGAGGGCGTGTGAGTGGTGCATTGAGATGATTAGTAACTGATGAGGGAGGAAGATAAACAAGAGGGATGATACAGTAGAAGGAGGCGCTGTAGGTTCCAGTTCACCCTGGGAGGCAAAGACAATAAATATCTATTCAAAAGAGGTTACGTAACAGTCGGATCCTGCAGTGTGAAATATGCAACTTGCCACACTGGCAGGCAGCCTCTGGCTGGTGTTTGATTCATTTGTGACTTATCTACCTCTTGAACCCAATCAGTGGGACTGATCTAATGGTGTCTAACCAATGAGAGCGAAGAAAATGAAGTGTGTGTGTGTGATTGACAAGCATTTCGCTACTCTCGCAATAACATCTGCTAACCCTGTGTATGTGACCAATAAAATTTGATTTGATTTTGTGTGTGTGTGTGTGTGTGTGTACTAAGGCTGTGTTTACACAGGCATCCCAATATTGATATTGTTTCCACTAATTGGTCTTTTAACCAATCACATCAGATCTTTTCACATCAGATCCAGAGCTGATCAGATTATTATTAAAAAAATAAGCAACTTTAATATTGCAGATTATGGGTTCTATCAATTTAATTGTTTGCATCATTTCTAATCCCCCTTATTTATTTGTATAGATTTTTCTCCCAACCCTACCATCCCTCACCTGATTGGAGTAAACTAATGGACAATAATACTTCTGTAACGATCGTCGTGAGCTGAAGGAAGAGTGGACCAAGGTACAGCGTTTAAAGTGTTCATGATTTAAACCAAAAACCCAAATCGAACAAAAACAACAAACAGGAGAACGAAAGCGAAACAGTTCTGTCTGGTGCAGACACAAAACAACTACCCACAAAACCAACAAGGAAAATAGCAACCTAAATAGGCTCCCCAATCAGACACAACGAGAAACAGCTGTCTCTGATTGTGAACCAACTCAGGCCACCATAAACCTACAAACCCCTAGACCCTACAAAATCCCCATAGACAAACAAAAACCCTATACAATACAAAAACTAAACAAACCACCCTTGTCACACCCTGACCTAACCTAAAAAAACCAAATATAACTAAAGTCAGGGCGTGATAGTACCCCCCCACCCCCCAAAGGTGCGTACTCCGGCCGCAAAACCTAAAGATATAGGGGATGGTCTGGGTGGGCATCTATCCGCAGTGGCGGATCTGGCGCGGGACGTGGACCCCGCTCCACCTTAGTCTTGGCCCACTTAGGTGGCACCTCTGGAGCGGGGACCCTCGCCGCCGACCCCGGACTGGGGAGCCTTGCAGCGGACCCCGAACAGGAGGGCAGACTCTGGCAGCTCCGGACAGGAGGGCAGACTCTGGCAGCTCCGGACAGGAGGGCAGACTCTGGCAGCTCCGGACAGGAGGGCACTACTCTAGGGCAGCTCCGACAGGAGGCAGACTCTGGAGGCTTCGTGCCATGGATCACACTGGAGGCTTCTGCATGGTCACACTGGAGGCTTCGTGCATGGTCACCACTGGAGGCTTCGTGCCATGGATCACCACTGGAGGCTTCGTGCCATGGATCACCACTGGAGGCTTCGTGCCATGGATCATCACTGCAGGCTTCGTGCCATGGATCATCACTGGAGGCTTCGTGCCATGGATCACCACTGGAGGCTTCGTGCCATAGATCACCACTGGAGGCTTCGTGCCATGGATCACCACCTGGAGGCTTCGTGCCATGATCATCACTGGAGGCTTCTTGCCATGGATCATCATGGAGGCTTCTTGCCATGGATCATCACTGGAGTGGAGAGACACACAGGAGGCTGGCTCTGGAGCAGGCACAGGACTCACCTGGCTGGGGAGACATGCAGGAGGTTAGGGCTTAGCACAGGCAACAGAACTCACCAGCTGGGGAGACATGCAGGAGGCACCGGATACACTGGGCCGTGGAGGCGCACTGGCGGTCTCGAGCGCAGAGCTGCACAACTCGTCCTGGCTGGATAGCCCCTGTAGCCCGGCAAGTCGGGAGCTGGAACAGGCCATACTGGGCTGTGCTGGCGAACCGGGGACACGTGCGTAGGGCTGGCGCAGATAACCCGGGCCGAGGAGATGCCACTGGAGGTCTGAGAGCAGGGATGCACACTCCGTACTGGCTCGATGCCCACGCTAGCCCGGCCGATGCGAGGAGCTGGGATATAGCGCACCGGGCTAAGAACGCTACTGGACACACCGTGCGCTCCACTGCATAAACGGTGCCTGACCAGTACGACGCCCGCCACGGTAAGCACGGGAGTTGGCTCAGGTCTCCAACCTGACTCTGCCACACTCCCGTGTGCCCCCGTCCCAAAATAATTGGGGGGGGGGGGTGTACACGCGGCAGTGTGGCAGCTGCCCTCTCGGGCTTCCTTGCCAGCCGTGTTCGTCTCGCCGACTCCATCCTCCGGAATCCCTCTTCGCACTGCTCCATAGACTCCCAGGCGGGCTCTGGCACTCTCCCTGGGTCGACCGCCCATCTCTCTACCTCCTCCCAGGTTGTCTCATACTCCTGGCCACGCTGCTCCTCCTTACCACGCTGCTTGGTCCTTTGGTGGTGGGTAGTTCTGTAACGATCGTCGTGGACTGAAGGAAGAGTGGACCAAGTTGCAGCATTTAAAGTGTTCATGATTTAATCCAAAAACCCAAATCGAACAAAAACAACAAACAGGAGAACGAAAGCGAAACAGTTCTGTCTGGTGCAGACACAAAACAGAAAACAACTACCCACAAAACCAACATGGAAAATGGCAACCTAAATAGGCTCCCCAATCAGAGACAACGAGAAACAGCTGTCTCTGATTGGGAACCAACTCAGGCCACCATAAACCTACAAACCCCTAGACCCTACAAAATCCCCCCTAGACAATACAAAAACAATACAAAAACTAAACAAACCACCCTTGTCACACCCTAACTAAAGTCAGGGCGTGACAACTTCTACTGCTATTTACAGCTATTTCCGCTCACATGTCTGGTACATGTACATGTAGTTAAAACCAAGTGCTGGGTTTTCACCCAAAGCGGCCAATCCACCATTAATTCTGATCAGTACAGTACAGTACAGGTGCATCAAAGCCGGGACCGAGAGACTGAAAAACAGCTTCTATCTCAAGGCCATCAGACTGTTAAACAGCCATTACTAGCACAGACAGGCTGCTGCCTACATACAGACTTGGAATCATTGGCCACTTTAATAAATGGAACACTAGTCACTTTAATAATGCCACTTGAATAATGTTTACATATCTTGCTTTTCTCATCTCATATGTATATACTGCATTTTATACTATCTATTGCATCTTAGCCTATGTCGCTTTGACATTGCTTATCCATATATTTATATATTCTTATTCCATTTCTTTACTTAGATTTGTGTGTATTAGGTATTTGTTGTGGAATTGTTAGATATTACTTGTTAGGTATTGCTGCACTGTCGGAACTAGAAGCACAAGCATTTCTCTACTCTTGCAATAACATCTGCTAACCATGTGTATGTGATAAATAAAATTTGATTTGATCTTAACTCCAACTCTCCGATTTCCACAGATGAACTCATCTTTCCCAGTATAATTTTGCTATTTCCTTTTACAATACATCCCTTCATTTTACTATGTCTTACGAGGGTCCTGAACCTCCCTATTTGTAACATTTCTACCGATATTGCCCTAAAATATATATTTTACCCAAGAGTGTAATGATATTTCCCATTGACTGATGGTGGTTTTTCAGATCACCTAACAATACAGTTTGCAGGTCCATCGGAGCCCAGATTTTTTTGACATAAGAACCATTCTGAAACCTTGCTCCAAAAACAAGCCACAAATGGGCAGTACCAGAAAATATCCTTTCTTGATTCTCTCTTGATTCAGAACCTGCACAAGGCTGACTATTCAATGCCCAATATATTGAGCATTATTTTCGTAGCAAGTATTTTATATAATAGCTTAAATTGAAACGAATGGATTGATGTGTCAATTGTTGTTTTATAGGTCAGTTCATAGACCCGATGCCAAGGTACTAGGACATCAAAAACCTGTTCCCAACTGACTTGAATTGTAAATGGCATTGCTGGCAAACCTTTTGACTTTAAGTGAAACTGATATTTTTTTTGATTTATACTAGGCATTGTAAGCCAGTCATCATTTTTATGAGCTGATCTGAATGGTCAGAAGACCAGTTAGTGAAAAAAATATTAGAATTGGGCTGCCTGTGTAAACAAGGCTGATCTCACAACATTTGAGCTTTATTATATAGGGCTACTCATATAAAGCTGCCAACCAGGAATCAGGGAGGGAGGGGCACAGGCTGAGGGTGAGGCTGGAGGGAAATAGAAGGGCGAGTTATCCACAAAAACACAGGATCGATCTGGTAAAGCCAATCATAGTGTCTCTTTATATTTCGCAAGAGAGAGAGGGCAAAATCCCTCAAGTCATTGTGACTGCTGCTCTGTCTCCCTGTCCCGGCTGTGAGAGGGTGCAGACAAGGACACGCCTGCCTTAACAATGTCCCAGGCACAGGTCCCAGATACTGAAACCAATCCCTCATTCCACATGACAAGTGTGGGCAGAGAATTTGGATTTGCCTGCCTCTATGTCAGGGCTCTCTATCAGGGAGGCTGGCTGATGTTTGGTGCAGGAGACAGGAGTAGTATATAATGGTGCAACTTCTTTTGCTATGGTGGTGAGCTACCTTCGCTTTTAGTAAGTGTGTGTGTGTGTGTGTATGTCCAGGTTCAGTTTGGTAGGTTGTAGATGACAGTCACACTGCCCTCTGCTGGATGTGCCCCACTTACTGCAGGTTTCTCTGCTCTAGTGTAGCATATAACATATAGTAGTAGAGGAAGTTCTTCTGGAAATACAGAGTTAATAGCTAAATCTAGTGGAATGTATAACTCATTGGTAGAGTTTGTTAAAGACTTCTGAAGGCTGAATCCTGTGCATTAACCTTAAAGTATGTATTCAGTGTTATTGTTTTAGAATGTATATGTGTAGACCACCTTGTTTCCTGCATATCGCTATCACAGCATTGAAAAACCTGTTTGTCTGTTGGGTCCTTTGAGACATAGCTAGAAATGATAGTAGCTAGGTACTAGACTGTCTCTCAGTGAACAGCACTGAAGCATACTGTATAACAGTAGAGGTAAGGTACCACCAATCTCCTGTGCTGTATAATGTGGTTTCCTCCCTATGAGACTACAACAACACTGATCCACCACTGATTATGTGACTGACATATTGATGAGAATATCTTTCTCTGACACCTGCTTATGTAATAGAAAATTCTAACTCATTAAATGCACAAGCACATTTACGAGGTCAGTTGTCACAAGGTAAGGAAAGAGTCAACCATGATTCTTTTCTGACCTCAATGTTTTCTGTTTGCATTTTTTATGTAATTTAAAGCAGGGGCATCAGAGCGGCATTCTGGTATTCTATGTGTGATAATGAAACCAAAGAGGATTAACTAATATAAGAGTCAAAAGGTAAGATTCTGTAGATGTGTTGCTGGGACAAAAAGAAATATGCCCAAACTTGGGTAACAAGAACAAAGACAGTCGTATTTCTAATTTGAATCCTTTGACGAAAAGGCTAGTTTTTCACTTTATTCTCAGGGGAACGTTTGGCACGTACTCACATTGCAAAATTATACTTTCCCTCTCCCTTCTGACAAAAGGACTAAAATATGCTGATAAAGTCTAGACTATTCCCTGGTATTGAGAATGGTGCATTGCAATGCGGTTTGGTTTTGGGCATCAAAGTAAATATGGCAACCCGAGGGAGAAACAGTTGTTGTTTCATCTTTTGCTACTAAACAGCTTTATGCTTTTATTCACCTACACTACATAATCAAAAGTATGTGGAGACCTGCTTGTCGAACATCTCATTCCAAAATCATTGGCATTAATATGGAGTTGGTCCCCCCTTTGCTGGTATAACAACCTAAACTCTTCTGGGAAGGCTTTCCACTAGATGTTGGAACATTGCGGCGGGGACTTGCTACCATTCAGCCATTGGAGCATTAGTGAGGTTGGGCACTGATTTTGGGTGATTAGGCCTGGCTTGCAGTCGCCGTTCCAATCCTAGCCCGAACCATGACAAACAGCCCCAGACCATTATTCCTCCTCCACCAAACTTTACAGTTGGCACTATGCATTCAGGCAGGTAGCGTTCTCCTGGCATCCGCCAAATTCAGATTTGTCTGTCGGACTGCCAGATAGTGAAGCGGGATTCGTCACTCCAGAGAATGTGTTTCCATTGCTCCAGAGTCCAGTGGTGGCAAGCTTTACACCACTCCAGCGGACGCTTGGAATTACGCATGGTGATCTTAGGCTTGTGTGCGGCTGCTCGGCCATGGAAACCCATTTCATGAATCTCCAGACGAACAGTTCTTGTGCTGACGTTGCTTCCAGAGGCAGTTTGGAACTCAGTAGTTAGTCGACCACCGATTTTCATACACTACGCGCTTCAGCACTCAGTGGTCTCGTTCTGTGAGCTTGTGTGGCCTACCACTTCGCGGCTGAGCCATTGTTGCTCCTAGACATTTCCACTTCACAATAACAGCACTTACAGTTTGCAGCTCTAGCAATGCCAAAATTTGACTAACTAGCTGTGTGCTCGATTTTATACACCTGTCAGCAACGGTGTGGCTGAAATAGCCAAATCCACTAATCTGAAGTGGTGTCCACATACTACCAGAAACAATGCGCAGTGGTTTCTAGAATCTGTCTATGTGTCTCGGTCTCCCTGTTATTTCACAAAGGCTATGTTCCAGTTAGCTTTTATGAGCCGGGCTCTCCTAAAGATTTGAAGACCTCACACAGACTGCTAGCAGCCATTTAGCCAGCCTCTGCAGTTTCTGTCTCATGAAATATGTACGATGTTAAGCACAGTCATCAGTCACTTACATCTGCATGATATCCTCTTTCCTTACCAACTAACACTGACGCACGCGGCCCTGATATTCAGGCCACTGACTGACTGAACTATAGTAGAGTTCCTGTCTACCGACAATGTCCGAAAACAAAAATAAAATACCCTTCTTCGCTGTTATGAATATTTCAAAAGCTACAGTATGGTTGGTCACTGTATACCGTATGGTATTTCTGAATTAATATGAAAATGTCTCCTGCCTGGTATGAATTTTATGACAGCTGCAATCCATACTCCCAGAGTGGAGCAATGTAAAAGTTTGATGAGATTCTGTGTGTGATATATGGTGTACCTGAATAATTGTGAATCAGTAAGGAATGAGTGTGTCTTTATTTGATATTGGTATATTGGAGATGTACAGGTTGAATAAACCAGACATTTTTACCAGTGGGTTGGGACAGCAGTGGGGGGATAGATGGGTTGGAGACCAGGTTAGGGGTGTGGGTGGGAGGTGTGACTCTGGCACCAGGGTGCTGTCTCTGATCCTTTCCAAAAGTGGTGAGTCATCTCTATCTGGGCGGTACATCTCCCTCACTCCCTCCCTCCTTTCCTCCCTCCCTCCATCCCTCTGCTGTTATGCCTATTCTGTAAAAGTAATTAATGTTTCCCTGGAAGCCCAACAAGTGCATTTCATACACATAGCCATATGAGTAACAAGCAAACCAGGTAAAAATGTAATTGATAAATATCAATGTAATATTCGGTGTGTACAGTGTGCTATAGCTCAGTTAATAGACCCTTGTTAAAATGTGCTGAGCAGCTCTTCAACGATGCAGACACAAATCTGGTACAGCTGCATAGTGAAGCTAGAGTCATGTAGAAGGAAATGAGAGGGGAGAGAGTTGGGAGAGCAGGTGTACTAACTAGCCTTCCTCCTTAGCCTTGATAGAGAATGAAGCAGGACTTTACCTGAGCTCGGCCAAGTGTGAAACACAAACTGTCACTCAGTGGCACACATACATGCATGAGCACACACACACACATACACACACACACACACACACACACACACACACACACACACACACACACACACACACACACACACACACACACACACACACACACACACACACACACACACAGCACAAGCACCTACATTTTCTTAATGCAATGGAGCTTACTCATGAACCTGTCACCATTTACTTAGAACTGAAAATCAGCAATATATTTTGCTAACCAAAAAGTTACATATTAGTTTCTAACTGTCTACAGGGATTCATGTAATACTCATTTATACATAACCCAACATCTTTAGTGGTTAGCAATAGTTTGAACTTTTAATCAATATTCTTATAGTAACCTGTTGGTTAAACCTCCCTCTCCTATTTAGTTTCATGTTCCTTCTATCCACTTTTTCACTTTCTACCAGACAGATACTCCCTCTCTTCTGTCTGTCCTCTAAGCCTTTCTCAAAATAACCTATTTTATGTTCCTGCACCTCTTGCATGTGTTTCATTCTCCCTCTCCTCCTCCTTTCTATTTTTCATCTCCCCTAATGTGGAGCCAACGCCCAGTTTCTGCAGTGCTGCGCAGTCTCTCCCCTCCTTTCCTCTCTGTCTCTCTGCAATGAGGGGGAGGAGGGAAGAGAGGAGGGTTTCACTATCACTCAGTAGCTCGATGCTGCAGTGCACCTAAGTTGGCCATATATATGAACATAATACACATTTAGATCAGATCGTTGGTCATTGAAATCATTTGTCAGTCACTTGCCTATACCCTTGTTCAGTAACAAGGTTATTGTAGTTTTGGTTTCTATTAGTTTTTCCATTTTTATTTGGAATTTAGTTTATTTTCAGTTAGTTTTCAAACCTGATTTGGTAGTTTTTATTTAGTTTCCGTTGTATAAAAATGCAGTATTTCTATTTTGTTTTTATATTATTTAGCTTCAATTTTAGTTTCAGTGTTAGGGACAGAAAGCAGGTGTTGGCCATGTTAGGAGCCATTTGTTTTGTATAGCTTTTTCTGTGTGTGTTTTCGAGGATGTCACTTCTTACTGGGGGGCAGTAATACATAAGGTGATGGATGAGGTCATAGGTTAGGTTAGGTTAGGGGCAATCAGCAGTTGCTACATCCATTTTTGGACTTATACATTTATTATATTGACCCATTGATTCTTGAAGAATATAACTTATAAATGCCTCATGAGATTACTTCAACTATCAATCCCCATCAGAACCAAAAATATAAGCTTGTTTTCTCCAATGTTTGTAAACAAAGTAAATGTAAACAAACATTGTAAAGCCTCAAAACATGGCTCAAACTTTAATTTGTATATCATGTATCGTCAGTTATTTGAACTAATAGCTATGTTTATGAATTTTAGTGGTTACATTTCTCCAGCCACATCCATCAGCTTTTATTTTTAACCAAACTGTGGTGGGGAAAATCTTTGCTTTTGTTTCAATTGCTGATTGACCCTTTAAATTATAAAGTAACCAATCCAATGCTATTTCACCTCAGTAGGACATCATGTTAGCTAGCTAGCTGATTCATTCCCTGATAGCTAGTGATAGTGACAGTGATGTAGTCTAGGATATCCCAGACCTTGGAGCATTGTGAGCTAGGCAAGCAACCCATCTGTCTATACTAGAGAGACTAATAGTGATGCACAAAGTAGGCATTGCCATTTCCTGTCAGCATTTACCCGCCAAATTCAGTAGCTTGAAAACCCCTCAAAGCTTAATTTTATAAGCTTAATTTTATTTATTTAATTTTTGGGGGAGTAAAATATAATAGTTTCAGTATAGTTTTAGTTTTTCAAAGGGTTTGTATATTATTTTATTTCAGTTTACTAAATAGTTTTTAAAGATTTGTTTTAGTTTCAGTTTTTATTTACTATAATAACCTTTCTCGGTAACTTGCAATCACTTATCTAAAGACAAAAAATTCACAGACTCACTCATCTGAAAGTTCAATAACTCATCTAACCACCTGCTCTCATACAGTCCCTCATCTACCCTATCTAGGGACAACCCTTCCCAGCCATCACTCTCAGCTCTTTAATGTGATGTAAAATAAAACTAGTCTGGAGATGGGGACAGTAATTGGAGCATGGAAAGAGGCCAGGGTTAAATTGCCTCAGCGAGGAGGATGGAGCCATAAGGAAAGGAGAAATAGATGTTGAGGTATTACATGAGCAATGATTCACTCAATCCTTCAAAGCCAGCAGACTTCAGATGCCTTGGTCTGTGACTGAGAGCTCTGTAGAGTAGAGCTATCCCAGGATGCATGTCTGTGTGTCTGACACATCTAACTAATGACACAGAGAAGCAGAGGAGCCACTTCAGGACAAGGGAAATAGGGGGTTTACAGAGGTATAGTGTACCATAATGTTTTCATTTAATGTCATACTAATCTGGGAAATCATATTTTTGGTCACATCTGCACCAGATCCATATCCCATCAGGCACTATTTGTGATATCCTTGAGTGAGAGTGTCAGTTGAATGAGGTCAGGTCCAATGAATAGAATATCAATAGACCTGGCTTAATCTATTGAACAATGGAGTTGCCGGTTGCAGAATCACTGCAAAGCAAACATTTACGGTAATGTATTACTTGTCAAAAGGCAATTCGACGTGCATTGACCGACAGGCAGTGGCACTATTCTGAGGAGGCAGGGCAATCTAGCCCTCAGAGGTCAGCATATTTCTAGGCAGGACCAGGGAGAAGCCACTCAATAACAGGCACTGCCACTCTGCAACGCGGGCCTATACTGGGTTCAGAAAGAATGGGACGGTCCAAGAATTAATCAACACCTTTTACAAGATCTAATTTTACCCTGCAAGCCCCATGACATACATTTGGATGGATGGTTTTCTCATAAACTGTGAGGATAATGATGGGGTACCAGCCTCATACACACCGAGTGTACAAAACATTGGGAACTCTTTACATGACTGTTACTGTCACGTTCTGATCTGTTTCACCTGTCTTTGTGATTGTCTCCACCCCCCTCCAGGTGTCACCCATCTTCCCCATTATCCCTGTGTATTTATACCTTTGTTCTGTTTGTTTGTTGCCAGTTTGTTTTGTCAAGCCTACCAGCGCTTTTTCCCTCTGTTCCTGTCTCTCGATTGTTCCTGTTTTCTAGTTTTCCCGGTGTTAACTTTTTCTGCCTGCCCTGACCCTGACCCTGACCCTGAGCCTGCCTGCTGTCCTGTACCTTTGCCCCACCTATCTGGATTACTGACCCCTGCCTGCCCTTGACCTGTCTTTTGCCTGCCCCTGTTGGAAGAATAAACTGTTGTTACTTCGACATTGTCTGCATCTGGGTATTACCGGAAATGTGTTAGTACAAACTGACCATGACTGACCCAGCAGACCCGGGCCAGCTGCGCAACGCCACCTCCTCCCAAGGAGCCACCATCGGTGGACACGAGGAATTGCTTGTGGCCTTATGGAGGGGTCCAAACGTTGGCTGAACGCCATGACCACTATGCGGTGGATTTCTGAATGTTGGCAGCGGAGAGTGCTTGGAACCAGGAAGAGCTGTTCGATATGTTCCTGCACGGCATCTCTGAGGAGGTCAAGGATGAGCTTGCAGCTCATCACGTTGACCATCCGTATCGATGGGCGATTACGGGAACGATTCGATTTTGCTATCACGTCCAGGGATTCCACCTTGCCTCCGAGTCATCCAGGAAGTCCCCGATGATCCCGTTGCCAAGAGAACCCGAGGCTTCCTGACCTCCCCCGAGAGTCGCCAAAGACGACTGAGTCACCGCTTCCTGAGCCTATGCAACTAGGCAGAGCTGGGCTGTCGCCAGCGGAACGGCAATACAGGATCAACAGAAAGAGTTGTCTGTATTGCGGGACTATTGGTCAATTTGTGTCCTCTTGTCCTTTAAAAGACCAGGCTCATCGGTAGGAACGAGTACTCTGGTGGGCCACATGGAGAACTTTTCTGCTTCCCTTGCTCGCACCCCTTTTCATGCCATTCTGCTGTGGGGAAACCAGTCTAAATCTCTCCGGGTCCTCATTGACTCTGGGGCTGATGAAAGCTTTTTGGACACTACCCTGGCTTCCGAGCTGAACATCCCCACTCAGCCCCTCTCCATTCCCATGGATGTTAGAGCACTAGACTGGTGCTCTATAGGCCGGGTCACTCATAATACCACTCCCATCAACCTACGGGTGTCAGGGAATCACAGCGAGACTGTTCAATTTCTGCTCGTCAAGACTCCTCAGATTCCTGTGGTTTGGGATTCTCCTGGCTCCAGCAACACAATCACCTCATCAACTGGTCTATGGGTGCCATCATGGGCCCGAGTCCGTTCTGCCACGCCCATTGTCTGAAGTCAGCGCAACCTGCCCCGGGACGTCTTCCTGGGGGCTCGGAAGTTGCCCCGGACCTCTCCGCCATCCCCGCGGAGTACCATGACTCTCCGGGAGGTGTTCAGAAAGGCCCGGGCCACTTCGCTTCCGCCGCACCGACCCTATGACTGCGGGATTGACCTTCCCCAAGCTCCGGCTGGTCTTCTTCAACCACTGCCTGTCCCTCACCGTCCTTGGTCCCACAAAGAGTACACCACATAGACGTGCAACTGCGAGAGGTAGAACTAAAGGCAAAATGGGAATAGGGCTGTTGCAGTGACCTATTACCGCCACACCGGAAATCATGGTTTATGACCGCAGTAAAATTCCACGTGCCCGTCGAGTCACAGTAATCTCCTCTTTTTCACTCTCGACATGTTTTGGTAGTACCCAACTTGCTAACAACTATCAGGTTCTAATTGTCCCTCTAACCTCTCTGACATCATTGCAAATGAAATCGAAAATCACATCAAACACTTATCATCAAAAGAGTAGGCCTATCATACTTTTAAAACCCACCTTACTGTGGTGATCAATTTGAAGAAAGAAGTTCAACAGCATGTTGAAACAGTGTAAAACATGTTTGTTGTGGATGTTGTTCCCAAGCCTAACATAATGACATGGACAGCGCTTTTTAAGGTGATGTTTAATTCAAAACAGCCATATGCATATAAGAGCTTAAGCATGTGCATATGCAAGTCGTGCCGAATTGCAATACCTAGCACTCAAATATGGTTGGTTCTAAAGTTCTATGCTTGTTCTGCAAGATGAAGCGTAGCACCTGCTTGTCAGCTGGTAAGAAGCGGATCTGATGGAACACGCCTTTGATGTCACCACTCACAGCGATGGCATGTTGACGGAATCTAAGGAAGACACCGATCATGGATGATCCCAAATTTGGTCCAGGGAGGAGAAGGTCATTGAGCCACTGTCCTTTATGCTGGAGTAAACAGTTAAGCACAGTCCTATCCTTTCCATTGTGATGCACTATATGGTGGGGTATAAAAGAGGACTCGGTAGATTGTTCAACTACCTCTGGTGGCAACAGTGACATGTAGCCTGCCTCTGCAGCTTCTTGATTTCCTGGCAGTACACCTTGGCGTGTTTTAGGACTTTGGCGAGGCTTCGCTCCGTGCTATGGAGGCTTGGCAGAACAGCATCCTTTGGAGCAAACAGAGTTGGATCGTTGACTTGATGAAGCATGGGTGTAGCGTAGCGCTGAGCGCCATCAACCTCTATCCTAGAGGTGGACGTCTGGAGGTAACTGAGGTCAGAAAGGTAATAATGTCCAAAACGTGTAACTGCAGTTAGAGTGCAGTTCAACTGCAGTACACTGCAGTTATTCTGCAATTACTGCATCCAAAATACAGATGCAAATACTGCTTGCACGCACGTTACCACTCCACTATGTCTCCCTGTCATGACTTTTGCGGCATCAGTACAGATACCAACAGTACAGATATGATTTGCAAGGTCTATAAAAGGTCCCACAGTTGACAGTGCATGTCAGAGCAAAAACCAAGCCATGAGGTCGAAGGAATTGTCCGTAGAGCTCCGAGACAGGATTGTGTCGAGGAACAGATCTGGGGAAGGATACCAAAATATTTCTGCAACATTCAAGGTCCCCAAGGACATAGTGGCCTCCATCATTCTTAAATGGAAGACGTTTGGAACCACCGAGACTCTTCCTAGAGCTGGCCGCCCAACAAAACTGAGCAATCGGGGGAGAAGGGCCTTGGTCAGGGAGGTGACCAAGAACCCAATGGTCACTCTGACAGAGCTCCAGACTTCCTCGGTGGAGATAGGAGAACCTTCCAGAAGGATAAGCATCTCTGCATCACTCCACCAATCAGGCCTTTATGGTAGAGTGGCCAGACGGAAGCAACTCCTTAGTAAATGCACATGACAGCCCGCTTGGAGTTAGCCAAAAGGCTCCTCAAGACTCTCAGAGCATGAGAAACCAAGAGTGAACTATTTGGCCTGAATGCCAAGCTTCACATCTGAAAGAAACCTGGCACCATCCCTACGATGCTCATGGTGGTGGCAGCATCATGCTGTGGGGATGTTATTCAGCAGCAGGGACTGGGAGACTAGTCAGGGTTGAGGGAAAGATGAACGTAGCAAAGTACAGAGCGCTCAGGACCTCAGACTGGGGTGGAGTTTCACCTTCCAACAGGACAACGACCCTAAGAACACAGCCAAGACAACGCAGGAGTGGCTTCGGGACACGTCCCTGAATGTCATTGAGTGGCCCAGCCAGAGCAAGGACTTGAACCCGATCGAACATCTCCGGAGAGACCTGAAAATAGCTGTGCAGTGACGCTCCCCATTCAACCTGACAGAGCTTGAGAGGGTCTGCAGAGAATAATGGGAGAAACTCCCCAAATACAGGTGTGCCAAGCTCAATGACATTGTAGGGTCATAGCCAAGAGAATTTGAAGCTGTAATTGCTGCCAAAGGTGCTTCAACAAAGTACTGATTAAAGGGTCTGAATATTTATGTAAATGTGATATTTCCGTTTTTAAAAAGTCATTAGCAAAAATGTGAAGATGTGTTGCTCCTCCAAAGACAAACAGGATATCTACTACCATCTGGCCATTGATGAGGGCTGAAAGGCCAGGAGTGTGTTCAAACTACTGCAGTTTGACGAGAAGTTTGGCTTGATCTAAGGCAAGAAGGCCATTTGGGTAAACTTTTCTGGCCATAGTTCACTAGTTCACCCTAAGTCAACATCAGATATCTATGGCTTATGATATTGGGTATCGATGGATGTTGTAAAATATAACATCATGCCAAAGGAATAGGAAGATGAGTTTTATCATCCATATTTGTAATGTTGCTTGTATATGACTTTCACATCCATTTCTCCTTCCCAGGTGTGAAGAGGGCAGTAGACCTGTGTGCTGCCTCATGCCCCGTGTACACAATGAAAAGAAAGTGGCGAGAAGGTCGGGGGACCGTTGGGCATCACAAACATGGCGTGGAAGGCGGTGAAAAAGTTATACATTTCCCATCTTATGCAAATCACCAGCGACGACCACTGGGCGATGACCAATCGTATCAAGTGGTTCCCATGACGAATTTGAAGCTATGGGACCCAACGCTGAAGACATTCTTCAGCAAAGACGGCTGACAAAAATGCTAGGATGTCAGCAAATGTAAGTAATTATAACGTCATAACGATTCATGCAAAACATGTACAGTTGAGAGGAATATGTTAGTTAATGTAGAGACAAAAAAATGATGCATATTTATTGGTCATAAAGTACATTTACGAAAATCGCTATTTAGCAAGCTAGGTGACTAGCTAACATTAGCCAGATAGCTGAAGTAATGTAGCTAGCTAACTATGTTCTTGGTTATTGTGCAGCGGAGGATAAAAAATACCTGTGTGACTAAGGATGTGTAGCTAGCAATGTAGCCGATCTGTGTATGGAACCTAAAACGTTTGATATAAATATTGGTTCAGAACCTAGCTATGAACCTCAGCTATCATAGCCGGTTGTATCAACTTCAAAACAGTCTGAATGACATTCATGTAGAATATAATATAAATGTATGCCAAGGATGCAAGTCGTATATACATGTAGTTATTACCGTGCAGGAGATCCCCACATTGTAGACCTCACATTGAATATATTCACTGATCATGTACTCTACCGTGGCAAATAAAGGCCCAGTTCATGTATGAATGTCTGTGAGACATTATTTTTCAGTCCTGTCCAATACCAGGAGTATCAAATTCCAGTCTTTGAATAATGCTGTGTCTGCATGTATGTATTACAATTATACACTTCAACAGTGTTTACCAATCCTGGTCCTGTGACATAAATGGTTACACATTGTAACTATGCAGTAGACTAGAAACATGATTTAACTAGTTAAAGGCTGATTTGGAACAGAATTTAAAAAACAGTACACTACTCCTATGCATCATGTAAATAATCTAAAACCGGTTCATCTCAATATCRAATTTTCTTTCATCTGCATTGATCTGAGGACACAGGAGTATTAGGTGTATTATTTCATCAAATGAGAGACTCAATTTCAACCAGTAGAGAATGTGAAACGCTTTATTGAAAGAAGTTCATTATCCAAGTGTTATAAATACATAATTTATGCATTCTAAATATTATAATTGTAATATTATATTATAAATACAAGTTCAATCTGTACTTCAATGCACATCTAAAAACAGAGGAAGAAAGAGGTGGTGAGAGAGGTGTAAAAGAGAGAAAGGGAAAGAGCTAAGAACAGAGGAGCAGGGAATACAGCATATGATTAATGAATTACAGTGCTACCCTAATATTCTCTCAGTTCATCACAATTACATAATAGTGTCTCTAGTGGTGTTTCCTAACCAGTCTTGGGCTCCCAGTTGGCCCAAAGGTTATCTTAAGAGCGGGTGAGGTGGAGATGACGGGACTGGGGGTTGGCATCCACTCTCACATCAAAACATACCTGCAGACAAGAGACAGATGGAGAGAGAAAGAGATAGCTTGTTCAAGACATGTTTTTTTAAAATTCTAACACTGTCGGTCATCATAATCATAAGGAGGTGAAATGCAAAACTGACCTTGGATCATTAACTCAGGGACTACTACATCTCTATCTGTATTTCAATGTAAAGCATCTCTAATAATATATCCTGCTGGCCCTACCAAGTGACCTCTCACCTCTGATCATGCTGTGCCCTCTATGTAGCCAGTTCAGATGCGGGAGGGGTTTACCGACACAGCTGATATAACCTAGAGGATTTAGGGAGATGGGGAGAGAGAGATGAAGTGAAGAGAGACTGTTATTGAGAAAATAAGGTAGTTAAAGAGACAGTGTTCAACAGGAATCTGTGTGTGGCCTCACCTGGTGTCCACACTAAGTGGCTGCAGAGTACTTTATACTGGAAAAACATGGACAGACACACAAGGACAAACAATAAAGCAAATCAAATTTTATTGGTCACATACACGTGATTAGCAGATCTTATTGTGGGTGTATCGAAATGCTTGTGCTTCTAGCTCTGACAGTGCAGTAATATCTAACAATTAATATCTAACAAATTACACAACATATACCCAATGCACACAAATCTAAGTAGGAATGAATTAAGACTATATACATATGGACCAGCAATGTACGAGCGGAACGGACTAAGATACAGTAGAATAGTATAGAAAACATTATATACATATGAGATGAGTAATGCAAGACATGTAAACATAACTAAGTGACTAAGATAGTATAGAATACAGTATATACATATGAGATGAGTAATGCCAGATATGTAAACATTATTAAAGTGGCTAGTGTTCCATTCCTTAAAGTGGCCAGTGATTTCTAGTCTATGCCTATAGGCAGCCGCCTCTGATGTGCTAGCGATGGCCTTTTAGCAGTCTGATGGCCTTGAGATAAAAGCTGTCTTTCAGTCTCTCGGTCCCAGCTTTGATGCACCTATACTGACCTTGCCTTCTGGATGATAGCGGGGTGAACAGGTAGTGGCTCGGGTGGTTGATGTCCTTGATGATCTTTTTGGCCTTCCTGTGACATCCGGTGCTGTAGGTGTCCTGGAGGGCAGGTAGTTTGCCCCCAGTAATGCGTTGGGCAGACCGCACCACCCTCTGGAGAGCCTTGCAGTTGCGGGCGGTGCAGTTGCCATACCAGGCGGTGATACAGATGGACAGGATGCTTTTAATTGTGCATCTGTAAAAGTTTGTGAGTGTTTTAGGTGACAAGCCACAATTCTTTAGCCTCCTGAGGTTGAAGAGGCTCTGTTGCGCCTTCTTCACCACACTGTCTGGGATGTCCATTTCAGTTTGTCAGTAATGTGTACGCCAAGGAACTTGAAGCTTTCCATCTTCTCCACTGCGGTCCCGTCGATGTAGATGGGGGGGGGTGCACCCTCTCCTGTTTCCTGAAGTCCACGATCGTCTCCTTTGTTTTGTTGACATTTTGTGAGAGGTTGTTATCCAGGCACCACACTCCCTGAGCCCCCACCTCCTCCCTGTAGTCTGTCTCGTCATCGTTGGTAATCAAGCCTACTACTGTTGTGTCATCTGCAAACTTGATGATTGAGTTGGAGGCGTGCTTGGCCACGCAGTCATGGGTGAACAGGGAGTACAGGAGGGGGCTGAGCACACACCCTTGCGGGGCCCCAGTATTGAGGATCTGCGGAGTGGAGGTGATGTTTCCTACTTTCACCACCTGGGGGCGGCCCGTCAGGAAGTCTAGGACTCAGATGCACAGAGCGGGGTTCAGTCCCAGGCCCTCGAGCTTAATGATGAGCTTGGAGGGTACTATGGTGTTGAATGCTGAGCTATAGTCAATAAACAGCATTTTACATAGGTATTCCTCTTGTCCAGATGGGATAGGACAGTGTGCAGAGTGATGGCGATTGTATCGTCTGTGGATCTATTGGGGCGGTAAGCAAATTGAAGTGGGTCTAGTGTGGCAGGTAAGGTAGAGGTGATATGATCCTTGACTAGTCTCTCAAAGCACTGAGAGCTGCGGGGCGATAGTCATTAAGTTACCTTTGCCTTCTTGGGTACAGGAACAATGGTGGCCATCTTGAAGCATGTGGGGACAGCAAACTGGGATAGGGGAGATTGAATATGCCCGTAAACACACCAGACAGCTGGTCTGCGCATGCTCTGAGGACGCGGCTAGGGATGCCGTCTGGGCCAGCAGCCTTGCGAGGGTTAACACGTTTAAATGTTTTACACACACGCCCAGAGTCCTTGGTAGCGTGCCGTGACGGTCGCACTGTTTTATCCTCAAAGTGTGCGAAGAATGTGTTTAGCCTGCCCGGAAGCAAGACATCGTTCTTGGTCTCAATATAGTGTAGTTAAAGAAATAATGAAGTGTCTTACTATTCTCGATGGTTGGCGCTCTTGCCTACAGTATTCTTTGAAGGTGGAATGAGCCACTGTTATACACCTGAGCCTGCTTACTGCACAACACAATCCATCAATCAGATTGATACATGTGTGTAGGTGTGGGTTATAGGGTGTCTAATTGTTCTACATTTTTTCTATATGGGTGACTTAAAATAGCCTGTTTTGTTTTTGTACAGACATCACCCTTACCTAAACAGCACCCTCACCAGAGAAGTAGAAATCAAAGGGAAAGAAACTGGGAATTGAATAACTGCAGTTGACATAGCTAAGTAAATTGAAGAATACTCTTTTTGCAATGTGGATGGCTCTTTGATTGTAGACTATGGTGTTGCCAGGGAACAGCACCCTCTTCAAAGAAGTAGGAGGTGAAGATCTCCCGTACACGGATTGCCTCTCTTGCTGCGTTGTTGGACCCCTTCCTTGAAACATCCTGCAGAGCAGCAGACTTCTCCTCTGGGACACGGCGGCGAGCTGCAGATCCCATCCTGGTTCTCATGTCCATGCTCTTGAAGTTATGCAGGACACAGGTGACCTTCACACACCTGAATTCCCTCAGGAGGCAGTCCCAGATGGCCCTTGTCACGCAACCTTGAACTGTTGACAGTCGTTTTGAAGGAATCTCCAATTGCAAGGTATCTGTAGGAATATGGAAGATAATGTCATTATTAGACTTTCACATCACCACCACATCATTGTGGATACTCAAATTATACAGCACTGAACATTATGTTACTATTGTTACTATTGTCTCTGTCCTCACTTCTAGGGACTGAAACTACACAAAAGTACCTGCCCTATTCAGAATAGCCTTAATACTTTCTCACTTTGACAGTGATATTTAATTCACTTATCTAGCTAGCTATACCGTATGTAAAGTTGGCCTGCACTGTAGCTAGTTACCTAGTAATACTTTTTATATTCTTTATTTTAGAAATTAATTTACTGACTTGAATAGGTTCTCCCAGCATCAATGTGGACGATTGGAAACAGGGCAGCAACATTTTTCACCAGAGTGGTTTAGAGCATATTACTATTTACCTGTGAATAAATTCATGAAATGGAGAATACCCATTTAAATAACCAGACCTTCATACAAACGTGCTATGCTGAATTCTTGACTCACAATCAAACGTGCTGCTATATGCTGCCAGCACACCCACAAGTGAGCCACTCTGGGCGGCCGGAGCGGCACGCGCAATTTAACACATACTAATGTACACGAGCCGTCAGGCAGCTGGAGCCAGGTCCTCAGCCATTCAGGTTGGTCTCACTCACTTTCCTTCTCCTCTAAGCATGGTTGGCAGTTAGTATGGGGTGTTATTGAATAGTGTGCATAACACTAATACTGTGTTGTTATCTGATTGTTTGACAGAGGAGAAAAGTGAGGAGGTGAAGATTGTGGTGGTGGACCCCCAGGCCATGGCTCCTCTCCCAGGGGTCACACAGATCCAGGGGGACATCATAAAGGTAACAGGGAAACATCTGTCCCACAAGGACCTGTAGAGACTGCACACTATTCTGGAACACTGAATTGGCTGCACCATTGGCTGGATTCCAGACCTCTCAGAGAAGGAAGTGCAAGTCATCATCAAGGGCAGAGGGACGGGGATAAGTGCTTGGTTTGGAATCAAGCCACTGTGTGACAGATTTGGATCAGGCACTCATATTGTATTTCAACAAAGCTGGTGGGTCAAAAATATTGGTTTTGCTTAATATTTTTAGATCTCAACTGCCCAGGAGTTCATGTGCATTTTGAAGGACAGTCTGCAGACCTGGTAATGTTTGATGGAGCACCAGACGGTTAGTGTTCTATATACTTTTATACTTTTCTTTTAGTGTCCACTTTGGAGTTTGTTGTTTAGTCATTGGACTATTTGCATATGGCTTCTCTCATTGGTCATTTTCTGGCTTGTCTCCATAGTGACGGGACTCCATGATGTGGATGAGTATGTCCTGGCCCAGCTCACATTTGCTGCGAGTACCACACTGCAACAAGTGTTATATTCAGTTGAATACCAAATAGCTGATCTAGTTATATGTCTGTATTGTTCATCCCTTTACAATATTTTATTAAATATACCTTCTCAGGCGCTAAACATTACAAAACCTGTACTGAATCCCGAAGGAACGTTTGTTGCAAAGGTAGGCTGAACGTTGGATGAGAATTTCATTGACGTAGTGGGTTTGGAACTTTGTGGAATTAAATTAGCTGTGAATGTTGTCCTATCCTTTGGTTCCTGTGTAGATATTCCGTGGGAAAAAAACCTGGGACCAGGGGCCCAATTGAATCATAGTTCCTTTCCTCACCTGTGGGAACCTGAGTGCCTTTGAGTTGGACCGGACTTACCATCTCTAAATCAAATCAAATCCAATGTTATTTGTCACAAGCGCCGAATACAACAGGTGTAGACCTTACGGTGAAATGCTAAATTACAAGCCTTTAACCAACAATGCAGTTCAAGGAATAGTTACGAAAATATTATGAAAACAAAAAAAAATATTTAAAAAGTAACACAATAATATAACAATAATGAGGCTATAATTCACTGTATCACAATTCCAGTGGGTGAAAGTTTACACACTAAGTTGACTGCCTTTAAACAGCTTGGAAAATTCCAGAAATGATGTCATGGCTTTAGAAGCTTCTGATAGGCTAATTACATTTACATTTACATTTAAGTCATTTAGCAGACGCTCTTATCCAGAGCGACTTACAAATTGGTGCATTCACCTTATGACATCCAGTGGAACAGCCACTTTACAATAGTGCATCTAAATCTTTTAAGGGGGGTGGGGGGGGGTCAGAAGGATTACTTTATCCTATCCTAGGTATTCCTTAAAGAGGTGGCTTAAATAATTGACATCATTTGAGTCAATTGGAGGTGTACCTGTGGATGTATTTCAAGGCCTACCTTCAAACTTAGTGCCTCTTTGCTTGACATCATGGGAAAATCAAAAGAAATCAGTCAAGACCTCAGAAAAAAAATTGTAGACCTCCACAAGTCTGGTTCATCCTTGGCAGCATTTTCCTGAAGGTACCACGTTCATCTGTACAAACAATAGTACGCAAGTAAAAACACCATGGGACCACACAGCCAACATACCGCTCAGGAAGGAGACGCGTTCTGTCTCCTAGAGATTAACCTACTTTGGTGCGAAAAGTGCAAATCAATAGGCCACTCAGCAAGGAAGAAGCCACTGCTCCAAAACCGCCATAAAAAAAGCCAGACTACGGTTTGCAACTGCACATGGGGACAAAGATCGTACTTTTTGGAGAAATGTCCTCTGGTCTGATGAAACAAAAATTGAACTGTTTGGCCGTAATGACCATTGTTATGTTTGGAGGAAAAAGGGGAGGCTTGCAAGCCGAAGAACACCATCCCAACCGTGAAGCACGGGGGTGGCAGCATCATGTTGTGGGGGTGCTTTGCTGCAGGAGGGAAGGGTGCACTTCACAAAATAGATGGCATGACAAGAAAGGAAAATTATGTGGATATATTGAAGCAACATCTCAAGACATCAGTCAGGAAGTTAAAGCTTGGTTGCACATGGGTCTTCCAAATGAACAATGACCCTAAGTATACTTCCAAAGTTGTGGCAAAATGGCTTAAGGACAACAAAGTCAAGGTATTGGAGTGGCCATCACAAAGCCCTGACCTTAATCCTATAGAAAATGTGTGGGCAGAACTGATAAAGCGTGTGCGAGCAAGGAGGCCTACAAACCTGACTCAGTTACACCAGCTCTGTCAGGAGGAATGGGACAAAAATCACCCAAGCTTGTGGAAGGCTACCCGAAACGTTTGATCCACGTTAAACAATTTAAAGGCAATGCTTCCAAATACTAATTAAGTGTATGCAAACTTCTGACCCACTGGGAATGTGATGAAAGAAATAAAAGCTGAAATAAATCATTTTCTCTATTATTATTCTGACATTTCACTTTCTTAAAATAAAGTGGGGATCCTAACTGACCTAAGACAGGGAATTCTTGCTAGTATGTATTTGGCTAAGGTGTATGTAAACTTCTGACCTTAACTGTATATTCTGATATGTCCCTATGCTTTTCATTTTAGAAGTGTCACGTATGCTCCCTCTCAGGCCTCTAGGTCACCAGACTACTGATTATTACGCACACCTGTCACCATCGTCACGCGCACCAGCGCTTATTGACACTGACACTCACCTGGATTCCATCACCTCCTTGATTACCTGCCCTATTTATGTCACTCCCTTTGGTTACTTCCCAGGCGTTATTATTTCTGTATGTGTTTCATGTCGGTGCGCCGTTAGTGTTTCTTGTTGTGTATTATGTTCTGTTTATTTATTAAAATATTCACTCCCTGTACTTGCTTCCCGACTCTCAACGCACATCGTTACAAGAAGTCCAACTTTCACTCCCTCTCCAGGCTGTAACTTCATAGACACAATACTTCATAGGTTTTAGGTTTTATTTATTCGCACCAAAGAAAATAAGTGAAAGACAAAACAGTACAGATAAAAAACTGGTAAAATGGTGTGCATGGAGGGAAAGTTTACCTGGGATGCGACAGAATGATATGCCTTCATGGCTTTTGATTGAGCAGGCCTCTTATCAACGTTCCTCACACCCTGCACTTTTTAATAGTCCATCAAATGTGAAAAAAGCCATTTATGACTCTAATCCAGTCATTTGTCATACTCTTAGGATCTGGAAACAGATTAGGTATACATTGACAGCACGATTTGCCTGAATCATGCTTTCCACCCTGCATTGGATGATATGGTGTTTTCACAGTGGAGGGAGAAGGGGCTCACAACAATTGGTCATTTATACATTGATAGTCAGTTAGCTTCATTTCAACAATTACAGGGAAAGTTTAACATGCCAACAACACATTTTTTTTCAGATACCTCCAAATCAGGAATTTCTTAAGGACACATATCCCACAGTGTGGCATTAAGCCAAATAGTCCTACTTTAGATTGCCTGATCCTTGTCAAACTCCTTTCAAAAGGGTCAGTCTCTAGACTGTATGATGTGCTACAGGCCCACATAGAGGTATCCACAGACACCATTAAAAGGGCTTGGGAACAAGAACTTGGTTCAGAAATCTCAGATGAGGACTGGGTAGAAGCTCTCAGGAATATAAACCACAGTTCAGTGAATGCCAGACACAACCTTGTACAGTTTGAGGTGATACACAGGTTACATTACTCAAAAGTAAAACTGCATAAAATATTCCCGAACACCTCACCACTGTGTGAGAGGTGCAAGCAGGATGAGGGGACGTTGACCCACTTATTTTGGACATGTCCTAAGTTACATGCTTACTGGGCTCTCATTTTTGATGACTTATCTAAGGTCCAATTATCGAACCCTGCGGCACACCACAGGATATCTTGGCCCTGGTAGATAAACAGCCGTTTGCATGAACAAATTGTTCTCTATCATAAACATAACTATATAATCAATTATATATACAGTACCAGGCAAAAGTGTGGACACACCTACTCATTCAAGGGTTTTTCTTTATTTTTACTATTTTCTACATTGTAGAACAATAGTGAAGACATCAAAACTATGAATTAACACATTTTAACAAATCAAAATATATTTTATATTTGAGATTCTTCAAAGTAGCCACCCTTTGCCTTAATGACAGCTTTGCACACTCTTGGCATTCTCTCAACCAACTTCACCTGGAATGCTTTTCCAACAGTCTTGAAGGAGTTCCCACATATGCTGAGCACTTGTTGGCTGCTTTTCCTTCACTCTGCAGTCCAACTCATCCCAAACCATCTCAATTGGGTTGAGGTTGGGGGATTGCGGAGGCCAGGTCATCTGATGCAGCACTCCATCACTCTCCTTCTTGGTCAAATAGCCCTTACACAGCCTGGAGGTGTGTTGGGTCATTGTCCTGTTGAAAAACAAATGATAGTCCCACTAAGTGCAAACCAGATGGGATGGCGTGTCGCTGCATAATGCTGTGGTAGCCATGCTGGTTAAGTGTGCCTTGAATTCTAAAGAAATCACTGGCAGTGTCACCAGCAAACCACCCCCACATCATCACATCTCCTCCTCCATGCTTCACGGTGGGAACCACACACGCGGAGATCATCCATTCACCTACTCTGCATCTCACAAAGACACAGCGGTTGGAACCAAAAATCTAAAATTTGGAGTTTTCCACCGGTCTAATGTCCATTGCTCGTGTTTCTTGGCCCAACCAAGTTTCTTATTATTATTGGTGTCCTTTAGTAGTGGTTTCTTTGCAGCAATTTGACCATGAAGGCCTAATTCACGCAGTCTCCTCTGAAAAGTTGATGTTGAGATGTGTCTGTTACTTGAACTCTGTGAAGCATTTATTTGGTCTGTATTTTCTGAGGCTGGTAACTCTAAAGAACAAATCCTCTGCATCAGAGGTACCTCTGGGTTTTCTTTTCCTGTCGTGGTCCTCATGAGAGAAAGTTTCATCATAGCGCTTCATGGTTTTTGCTATTGCACTTGAAGAAACTTTCAAAGTTCTTGAAATTTTCCGGATTGACTGACCTTCATGTCTTAAGGTAATGATGGGCTGTCATTTCTCTTTGCTTATTTGAGCTGTTCTGTCCATAATATGGACTTGGTCTTTTACCAAATAGGGCTATCTTTTGTATACCACCCCTACCTTGTCACAACACGACTGATTGGCTCAAACGCATTAAGGAAAGAAATTCCACAAAATAACTTTTAACAAGGCACACCTGTTAATTGAAATGCATTTGATTTGTTTAACACTTTTTTTGGTTACAACATGATTCCATATTTGTTATTTCATAGTTTTGCTGTCTTCACTATTATTCTACAATGTAGAAAATAGTCAAAATAAAGAAAAACCCTGGAATGAGTAGGGGTCTCCAAACTTTTGACTGGTACTGTATATATATATAGATATATATATATTTTAAATCCTGCTTATCTTAATTTCCATAATTAACAAATAATATTCGTAGTAATGTAGGCAATTCATGCAAAGGTTTGTTACCTCTAACCAGGATTGCCATTACAAAAATTGCATTTTTGGCAAGCAATTATTATTTTAGCAAACAATTATTGTGATTCATCCTATATTGTCCCTAACATCTTTACTCCCTAGCAACAGTTGTGGGATACACACACACACACTCAACCCTTTACCCACACAAACAACCATAAACTCAGATGCTCAACAGTTGTTCCATTCCAGAGCCCATCTAAAGAAAGGACTTGATTTACGAATGCATATACAGTTGCAGCTGATTGAGAAGGCATGCAAAATTGAGCAAAAACTTGCAAAAATTGGGAGTTTTGATTAACCGTCGTCAAGTCCTAGGTGATGAAAATCAGATTCACCCTCTTCCTTTGAAACACACGCTGGTCCCCCGTTGTGACCATTTTCCCAAGCATCTCTGTGCAGTCAGACCTTTGATTATTTTGTGCCACCAGGGCCACAATAATATGCCCCCTCTCTGTCTGAGTGTGACCCCCTCACCATGGGTTAATGCAGCTAGTGTTGCCAGCCCTGGCACTACCTGGGTGGGGGCACCCCACCAGAATCCCCACAGTCTAGGTACAAGGTTGTCAAGTTTCTCATTAGCAGCTTTGAGAATTTCTGTGAGTCAAAAGTAGGCACTGAGTGCGACTTCTACAAAGACCACCACACCTATAAAGAAAGTCCGTTCCAGTGTTTGCCAGTTTACATTGTTCTGGAATGAGTTCAAGAAGTGGAACAATACTGAAGTAGATGTGAGATGTGCTATTCTACAGAATGGATAAGGAGACAATCTTCTCAAAACATAGTGATTCTCGAAGACAATGTGAGCAGTGAGTGACTATTTTACTGTACTCCAAAGCACTTGTTTAGTTCGCATTACACAGACTGCACCTTATCCCTAGGATTTCATTAATTGATTTCATATATTACCTTCACAGTTCACCAACAGATCTCCTTGGAAAACCGAGTCTGTACAAAAGGAAGAGAAATACCTCACTTTTTGATGTGAGGCCAAACATGGCAACTTTTACCTGAACAATGATGCCTCACACTTTATAAAACAACCCTAAACACACAATGTCTGTGTGGGGAGAGTGGTGGAAGAGGAGCTGTTTATGAAGAGGAGCAGTACTGGAGATATCTTCATCACATGTGCTGTAGAGCTGGTAGTAAAGAATAAAGATATTGTGACATCACAGCACAGCCTCAGTATCCCCATAGATGTTGAGGAAGACTAGATCCTATAAATTGCTCAGACATTTTAACATGACAATACTCTATTACTGTATTACAAGAGTGATAAATTACTATTGGACATATTTCAATATTTTATTTATTTCAGTTGCAAATCCTCCTGGAACCACCATTTCCTCCCCAGCTTTCAGTTCAATCCCTCCTGGATAGGAGATGGCAGTCAGCAATACAACAACCGAAGGAGAAGGTGAGTAACATTTGTTTACAGTGTATGATTCTGTTGCTAGTAAATGTACAGGTATTTATTAGTTCCTAAACTGTCTCAACTCCTTAGCTCTTAGTATTTTGATGGTCACTCTTAGTAAGGCCATTTTTCAGTCTGCGTCCTTTTATTCATTCTGCTATCTGGGTCTGTGCTGTGTGTCCTCCGACGCAAGCGTGGTGCATGCCTTCAGATAGGCCTACTCATATCCCACTGATATTTTGTTCCAAAGGCTACTTTAAATTATTTTCAGAATTGCCAAATTATCTCTCGAAGGGTTTCAAGGCAGGCCTGCAAATACTGGTTAAGAATTGTTTATTTATTTTAAACTACCATTATGTTTCCAATATTTATGCACATCAATAACACAGAGTGTACAAAACCTTAGGAACACCTTCCTAATATTGAGTTGCACCCCCTTTTGCCCTCAGAACAACCTAATTTCGTCAGGGCATGGATTCTACAAGGTGTCGAATGCGTTCCACAGGGTTGCTGGCCCATGTTGACTTCAATGCCTCCCACAGTTGTGTCAAGTTGGCTGGTACTGGATCTCTATCCCGAATGGCTCGTTCCATCAACATCCCACAGATACTCAATTGGATTGAGATCTGGTGACTGGGCAGGCCACAGCAGTAAGCTGAATTCACTGTCATGTTTGTGGGACCATTGCTGGACAATCCTTGCCTTGTGGCATAGGGCATTATAGCCTTGTGGCATGGGGCATTATCCTGTTGAAAAATGAATTTGCAGATGGATACACTGCTGCCATGAAGGGATGCACCTGATTGGCAATAATGTTCAGACAACCTGTGACATTCAAACGTTGCTCCACCTTTATCAAGGTGCCCAATGTGTGCCATAAAACATACCCCAAACCATCACACCACCAGCAGCCAACAATGTTGACACACAGCATGATGAATGAATGCATGTACTCATGTGGTTTTCTCCCAGTAGTGTGAAGCAGGAACCAGGATTCATCAGACCAGACAATGTTTTTCCAATTCTCCTGTGTCCAGTGTTTTTGTTCCTTAGCCCACTGCAATTGCAGTTTCTTGTTTGTTTTTTTGCTGAAAGAAGTGATACTCTCTAAGGTCGTCGGCTGTCATACCCCATTAGTGTCAAGCTACAACGAGTTGTGCATTCCTTTATCGGACTTTGGGCACCAATGTTGTACTGGACTGTCAGTTGACTAACTGTAGCCCGTCTGTTGCTCTGCACAATTCATGTCAGGCTCCTTTGTCCTCTTTCATCAATTACCTGTTTTAACCACTGGGATGCCGTTGGCCGGATGTCCTTTGGGTGGTAGACCCTTCTTGATACACATAGGAAACTGTTGAGCGTGTAGAACTCAGCAGCGTTGCAGTTCTTGACACACTCAACCTGGTGTGTCTGGCACCTACTACCATACACCGTTGAAAGGCACTTAAATATTTTGTCTTGCCCATTCACCCTCTGAATGGCACACACACACACTGTCACGTTCTGACCTTAGGTCCTTTGTTATGTCTTTATTTTAGTTTGGTCAGGGTGTGAGTTGGGGTGGGCATTCTATGTTTTTTTTCTATGTTTTGTTCTATTGTCCTTTTCTATGTGTTTGGCTTAGTATGGTTCTCAATCAGAGGCAGGTGTCAGTCGTTGTCTCTGATTGGGAGCCATATTTAGGTAGCCTGTTTTTCATTGTGTTTTGGTGGGTGATTATATTTTCTGTGCTGGTTTTTGTTTCACCGTACAGGAGTGTTCGTTTGTCGGTTTATTGTTTTTGTTCAGTGTTCATTTATTCGTATTAAAACAATATGGACACTTACCACGTTGCGCATTGGTCCTCTTCTTCTTTCAACCACGACAAGCGTTACACACACAATCCATGTCTCAATTGTCTCAAGTCTTAAAAATGATTATTTAAGCTGTCTCCTCCCCTTCATCTACACTGATTGAAGTGGATTTAACAGGTGACATCAATAAGGGATCATAGCCTTCACCTGGATTCACCTGCTCAGTCTACAGTATGTCATGGAAAGAAAGTTTTGTACACTCAGTGTATATCCGTCTGAATGTATTGCATTGTCTCGACAGAAGCCCACCTGCGCAGGAAGACAACACCCCACCTTGTGTCTGTGAGTATGAGGGCTGACTAAACCACTACTGCCTTTCTTTGATCAGTGTTTTATTTTCAATCATTCTCTCATTTGAAACAGATTCTGTCAACACAAGACCAAGGGACAGTGGTGGAAAAAGTACTCAAAAGTCATACTTCAAAGTAAAGATACCTTCATAGAAAATGATACAGTGTCACGCCCTGACCTTAGAGAGCCGTTTTATTTCTCTATTTGGTTAGGTCAGGGTGTGATTTGGGGTGGGCATTCTATGTTGTCTATTTCTTTGTTTTTGGCCGAGTATGGTTCCCAATCAGAGGCAGCTGTCTATCGTTGTCTCTGATTGGGAATCATACTTAGGCAGCCCTTTTTCCCACTTTCTGTTGTGGGATCTTGTTTTTGTTAGTTGCTGGTTTAGCGCTACATTACTTTACATGTCATTTATCTTTCTTGTTTTTTTAGTGTTCATTTAATAAATTCAAAATGTACGCTTACCACGCTGCACCTTGGTCTCATTCCGACGACAGCCGTAACATACAGGTAAAAGTGAAAGTCACCCAGTAAAATACTACTTGAGTAAAAGTCGAAAAGTATTTGGTTTTAAATGTACTTAAGCATCAAAAGTAAATAGAATTGCTAAAAGGTACTTAAGTATCAAAAGTAAAAGTATGAATAATTTCAAATTATATTATGCCAACCAGACAGCATAACTTTCTTATTTTTAGTTTTTTATTTACAAATAGCCAGGGGTACACTACAACCATCTGACATTAATTTACAAACAAAGCATGTGTTTAGTGAGTCTGCCAGATCAGAGGCAGTAGGGATGACCAGGGATGTTCTCTTAATAAGTGTGTGAATTGGACCATTTTCCTGTCAAAATCTAACAAGTACTTTTGGGTGTCAGGGTAAATGTATGAAGTAAAAAGTACATTATTTTCTTTAGGAATGTAGTAAAATAAAAGTTGTCAAAAATATAAATAGGAAAGTACAGATACTCCCATAAACGACTTAAGTACTACTTTAAAGTATTTTTACTTAAGTACTTTACACCACTGCCAAGGGATGAGGTGAGTTGGATTGAATAAGTGCAGTGTGAAGTAGGCTAATATGCACTTGACTTCCACTCTCAATAATACGGTTTGAACTTTGAATTTTACTCCCCATGCCACATACATTGATCAGATCACAAAATCTAGCAATATACTGCCAATGGCAACCCCAGCTGCACATAGCTCAAAGTGACTTGCGTTCTCTCTTACAGGATGAGGACACTAGTCTGCAATATGCTACAGCGACATCTACCAGTGACCAAGCAAGTCTGCATTATACTACTGTGACATTTACTGGTAACCAAGCTGGACCTGGGTGCACCAAGATCAAGTTTGCAATGACTGGAGACTACGCCCTCTTAGCAGAATAATAGAAGGAAGACAGTCTGTCTTGAAGAAAAGTTTTGTTTTTCTCATAGTTAACTTACAGTATGTGCCTTACCTTCTACCTGTTGATACACTTAAAAAAAGAATTCACCCTGCTTGATTTACATATCTTTGACTCTGAACACCATGTCTTCCTGTAGTCTGTAAACATCAGTTCCTCTCAGATTAATGGCATTCTCTTACTGGGCTATAAATAGATGTGCAGAGGTTTTAGGATAAGATTAATTTCAACAGGTATACTTGATAAATGTGTAAATGAACAGCTTTCTTGATTTATAAGTCAATATGTCATTTATACGTCATGTGTAAAATGAGATAAAACTACAGAGATAAAATTGTTTTTTTATATTGATTCCGTTTCTCTGTATTGCAGAACATTCTTAATAAACCACTTCACTAACTGTGAGAGGAAAGCAATACAAAAGGACTCTTGATTTGCAAGCTAACATGGAGGTTCTGTTTGGAACTCATTCTTCACCCATGCATTTTCCCATTATTTATGTGCAAAGCTTTAACTAGAGGCAAATTAAACCCAAATTAGAATTGCATTAATGCAATCACATTTCAAGTAGATCATTCACAGTGGAATCCTTTAAAAATGATTTCCAATTACAAATGGTTCCTGCTAGTTACAGTAGGCCTGATTCGGCCCAAAGTAATCTCAGAAACACGGAACCAAATGTCACATTTACATAACTCTCATATCCCGTATGCTCCTGACAGACGTATCATTTTTGTCACAGACGTTAGGAGAGACTATGTCACACCCTGATCTGTTTCACCTTGTGCTTGTCTCCACCTCCCTCAAGTGGTTGAGCAGAGATGTGAGCCCTCGTTCCTTGTAGAGGATCAGCAGTATTTGTTCTACGTGGATTCTGAATACAAGGAGCTTGGCCACACAAACACCAGCCATGGCCCCTGCACTCTCCCAGTGAGGGGGTCAGAGAGGGGGCAGAGGGCTGAGGTCAAAGGTCACTGTCCACTGTGATTACGAAGTGGAGGAGGGCGTACGCTCGACCCCCAGCAAAAATGTCATGGTGGTGTTGTGGAACACCATTTAGAAAGATTACAGGAGAAATGTTCTATACATTTCTGATTGAGATCATTCATCCATTTGGTCAAACACTCTTTACTTCTCCTGTCACAGACATGGTGACTGAGTACGTCATCATATGGATTGCCATGATCGGGTCCATAATTCTACTTGTAGTGTTCATATGCTGTATCACCTGTCTCCTCTCTCTGAAAGCAAAGAGTATGTGAACCTATATAAAACATCCTTATCTAATAGATACCACATAATCAGGACTGATCAGACAGATTCATTAATGTACATCATTATGTTACTGTCATAGGGAACAGGCATTTCATCGCAACAAGGTTAGTAGTGTTGTACAGTATGAGTAAAATGACACAATACAGTAGACTACATACTGCTCAAATGTGAATGCTAACTATGTCTAACAGATGGCCCAGTGACCAGACAATGCAAGGAGATCCTACCATAACCTGTATGTATGAAACCAGAGAAGTATATGTAAGGCAGGCTTATAAATATGTTGTGAGATATACTGTACAGTGCCCTCTGTATTTCTTTGGACAGTGAAGCATCTTTTCTTCTTTTGGCTCTAAGATTGGATTTGAAATCAAACAGTGATGATGAGGTTAACGTGGATACTGTCATCTTTAATTTGAAGGTATTTTCATCCATATCGGGTGAACCGTTTGGAAATTACAGCATTTTTGGAACATAGTCCCCCCATTTTAGGGAAACCAAAGTATTGGGACAAATTCACTTAGTGTATTCGGAAAGTATTCAGACCCCTTGAGTTTTCCACAGTTTTTTATGTTACAGCCTTATTCTAAAATGGATAAAATTGTTTTTCCCCCTCATCAATCAACACACAATACCCCATCATGACAAAGCAAAAACAGGATTTTAGAAATATTTGCAGATTTATACTATACTTTACTCAGTATTTTGTTGAAGCCCCTTTGGCAGCGATTACACCCTCAAGTCTTCTTGGGTATGACGCTACAAACTTGGCACACCTGTATTTGGGGAGTGTCTCCTATTATTCTCTGCAGATTCTCTCATGCTCTGTCAGGTTGGATGGGGAGCGTCACTGCACAGCTATTTTCAGGTCTCTCCAGAGATGGTCGATCGGGTTCAAGTCCGGGCTCTGGCTGGGCCACTGAAGGACATTCAGAGACTTGTCCCGAAGCCACTCCTGCGTTTTCTTGGCTGTGTGCTTAGAGTCGTTGTCCTGTTGAAAAGGGAACCTTCGCCCCAGTCTGAGGTCCAGAGTGCTCTGTAGCATGTTTTCATTGAGGACCTCTCTGTACTTTGCTCCGTTCATATTTCCCTCGATCCTGACTAGTCTCCCAGTCCCTGCCGCTGAAAGACATCCCCACAGCATGATGCTGCCACCCTTACCCAGATCTGTTCCTCGACACAATCCTGTCTCGGAGCTCTACGGACAATTCCTTCGACCTCATGGCTTGGTTTTTGCTCTGACATGCACTGTCAACTGCGGGACCTTATATAGACAGGTGTGTGTCTTTCCAAATCATGTCCAATTAATTTAATTTATCACAGGTGGACTCCAATCAAATTGTAGAAACATTTCAAGGATGATCAATGGAAACAGTGTGCACTTGAGCTCAATTTTGACTCTCATAGCAAATAAGGTATTTCTGTTTTTATTTTTATAAATTTGCAAACATTTCTAAAAACCTGTTTTCCCTTTGTCATTATGAGGTATTATGTGTAGATTGATTTTATTTATTTAACTAGGCAAGTTAGTTAAGAACAAATTCTTATTTACAATGACAGCCTTGGAACAGTGGGTTAACTGCCTTGTTCAGGGGCAGAACAACAGATTTCTACCTTGTCAGTTCGGGGATTTGATCTAGCAACCTTTCGGTTACTGGCCCAATGCTCTAACCACTAGGCTACCTGCCGCCCCAATGAGGAAAATGTCCTTTTTAATCCATTTTAGAATAAGGCTGTAACATAACTAAAAAGTCAAGGGGTCTAAATACTTTCCGAATGCACTGTATACGTGTTTGGTCCCATATTCCTAGCTCACAATTACTACATCGAGCTTGTGACTACAAAATTGTTGGATGCATTTGCTGTTTGTTCTGGTTGTGTTTCAGATTAATATAAATTTATGGTAAATAATGTTGTGTAATTGTGTCATTTTGCAGTCACTTTCATTCAAATAAGAATAGAATGTGTCAAAACACTTCTACATTAATGTGGATGCTACTATGATTATGGATCATCCTGAATGAATTGTGAATAATCATGAGTGAGAAAGTTACAGACGCACAAATATCATACCTCCAAGACATGCTAACCTCTCACCATTACAATAACAGGGGAGGTTCGCATTTATGTGTCTGTAACTTTCTCACTCATCATTATTCATGATTCATTTAGGATTATCCAAAAAGTATAAAGGCAAAAGAAGACAAAATGCTTCACTGTCCCAATAATTACGGAGGGCACTGTATATGGTGAGATGTTTACCAAAATCCATGTTAACATAACATTTCTGTGATTTTGTCTTTACAGCCAGTGACACAACAAATCCTGCAGAATCTCAACAGGAAAAGAGGACAGTAGAGGTAAACCAAAACCGCTCTCCATCTACTTTGCCACTATCTAGTGATGTTTTGGTTTTCTGTGCGTTGCGTATACAGTACAGGGAGCTGGCACACAACATACACAGTGTACAAAACATTAAGAACACCTTCCTAATTATAGAGCTGCATCTCCCCCTTTTCCCCTCAGAAGAGCCTCAATTCATCGGGGCATGGACTCTACAAGGTGTCGAAAGCATTCCACAGGGATGCTGGCTCATGTTAACTCCAATGCTTCCAACAGTTGTGTCAAGTTGGCTGGATGTCCTTTGGGTGGTGGACTATTCTTGAGACACACGGGAAACTGTTGAGCATGAAAAGCCCAGCAGCGTTGCAGTTCTTGACACAAACCGGTGCGCCTGTCACCTACTACCATACCCCCCCATTCAAAGGCACTTAAATATTTTGTCTTGCCCATTCACCCTCTGAATGGCACACATACACAATCCATGTCTCAATTGTCTTTCACCTTGATTCACCTGTAGAGTCTGTCATGGAAAGAGCAGGTGTCTTTAATGTTTTGTGCAGTCAGTGTATAACTACATTATAAATTGAAGACAGTAAGAATTGTGCTTTCTTGCAAGGATCTGATTATTTGATGTTTCCATTTAAATTATGATATTCCTTCCTCCCTATGTTTCAATAACAGAAAAGTGAGGATGAATTGTGCTATGCCACTGTGTCCCATGCTGGTGCTCCTTCATCCCACTTGGTCAAGTTTGAGCAAGGACATGAGTATGCCACAGTGGTCATACACTGACCAGCACATGCCTTCCTAAACAGACATGAAATTATATATTGTTCAATGGATAGATTGTTTACATTTTTTAAACATCCCTATTTTCTTCGCAAGTAATATGTCACATGAATACATTTCTAATCTCTTGTGATCAGCCAATTTGTCATAATAAAGTTCCTCATACTGTAGCGCACAACAATTGTTTCTGCCCAAGCAGAACCTGCGGAATGCTTGAAAGGTAAGCCATTTAACAATAAAATACAATAATGTAAGACAATTTACTCTCGTATCTTAACACATTTTTTATAACTAAATTAAAGAAGCATGTTGCAGTTGAGTTTATCATCATCACGAGTTTAGGTCTACAGAACTCCATGTGCACGGTCAGTGGGTAAAGTGGCAACGTTTTCTGTGTGGCTGTTACAAACTTTATTACCTCGCCTTAGAAGTAGAAGACACTTTTATACCACTAGATGGCAATGTTGAATCATGTTTTGGAACAATTGTAAGAGTTCCTCGTGCGTTGATTTTTCTGCAATAATCGTGAGTTGTAGGCTACCTATGCCGTTTTGATTTGGATTCCACCTGCCAGCCAGCGGTTTGGTGTAGCTGGCCTGGCCTTATCTTGTGTTTTTACTCTAAGTTTTATTGTGGACTACATATTCAGCGAGGACGACGTCTATTAGTTCTGTTTTCACTCAGTCAGGCCTACTATAGTTTTTGTCACGGAGATCTGTAAAAAAAAAAATTGTCTGCAGTCTGCGCTAATGAAGTAGCCTGAAAATTCAGTAGTCTTATTGTCTTAGATTAAAATGCATCATGTCATCATCAAAATAAAGAACATATAACATTCACCAACATTTCAGTAGGTGGCAGTATTATACATACCGTATTTTAGAAAACCAGTTACAGCATTTGCAAATATATTATATATTCACATGTTTAACACATGGGGGGAAACAACATTAATTGGAACCTGCCCCATCAGTAACAATGGAATATTGTCTACTTAGGTATATGTGCCTTGTTTGTAATTTCCCATTTATGCCATTTAGTAGACACTTTTAATTTATACAATCCAGTCCCCCCAGTGGGAATCGAACCCACAGCCCTTAACATTGCAAATGCAATGCTCCACAGACTGAGCCCATAGGACTTGGCATTTGAAATTAACACGGAATAATGCCCATATATTCCTGGGGCGATCGAAACCATATTGAAGGATGGACTATTTTTTTGTGTTTATTGCCTCCAGTTGAAGAGGGACCATTACCATCAGTCAAAACAAAACCCAAAGCTGTCAATCACACCAAAGCAATTTCCCTTCCCTGTTCAGTGCCAGTAGTGGCGGGTGGAGTTGGTACTGTATTGATTGACACACGAAGAAGTGATACGCATACACTCCCCTACGTATTGATTTGGACAGTGAAGCATTTTTTTTTATTTGGCTCTATACTCCAGCATTTTGGATCTGACATCCAAAATGAGGCGACAGTATATAATGTCACCTTTTATTTGAGGGTTTTTTCATACATATCTGTTTTACTGTTTAGAAATGATAGCACTTTATGTATCTAGTCCCCCAATTTCAAGTCAAATCAAATTGAATTGATCACATACACGTGGTTAGCAGATGTTAATGCAAGTGTAGCGAAATGCTTGTGCTTCTAGTTCCGACCGTGCAGTAAAATCACACAACAACTACCTTATACACAGAAGTGTAAAGGAATGAATAAGAATATGTACATATAAATAAATGGATGAGCGATGGCCGTGCGGCATAGGCAAGATGCAGTAGATGGTACAGAGTACAGTATATACATATGAGATGAGTAATGTAGGGTATGTAAACATTATATAAAGAGGCATTGCTTAAAGTGACTAGTGATACATTTATTATATCCAAATTTTAATTATTAAAGTGGCTAGAGATTTGAGTCAGTATGTTGGCAGCAGCCACTCAATGTTAGTGATGGCTGTTTAACAGTCTGATGGCCTTGAGATAGAAGCTGTTTTTCAGTCCCAGCTTTGATGCACCTGTACTCACCTCGCCTTCTGGATGATAGCGGGGTGAACAGGTAGTGGCTCGGGTGGTTGTTGTCCTTGATGATCTTTATGGCCTTCCTGTGACATCGGGTGGTGTAGGTGTCTTGGAGGGCAGGTAGTTTGCCCCCGGTGATGCGTTATGCAGACCTCACTACCCTCTGGAGAGCCTTACAGTTGTGGCGGAGCAGTTGCTGTACCAGGCGGTGATACAGCCCGACAGGATGCTCTCGATTGTGCATCTGTAAAAGTTTGTGTTTTTGGTGACAAGACAAATTTCTTCAGCCTCCTGAGATTGGAGAGGCGCTGTTGCGCCTTCTTCACCACGCTGTCTGTATGGGTGGACCTTTTTAGTTTGTCCGTGATGTGTTTGAAGGTGTCATGAGTATTTGAACAAATTCACTTGTGTATTTAAGTATTTTTATTTGTCACATGTGCCGAATACAACAGATGTAGACCGTGAAATGCTTACTTACAAGCCCTTTACCAACAACATAATTCCTAGCATGCAATAACTACATCAAGCTTGTGACTCAAAAAAAAATTGTTTGCAGTTTGTTTTGATTTCAGATTATGTTTTTCCCAGTAGAAATTAATGGTAAATAATGTATTGTCGTTATGGAGTCACTTTTTTGCAAATAAGAATAGAACATGTTTCTGAATCCTAGCGCCTCTGAACACTACATTAATGTGGATGCTCCTATGATTATGGATAATCATGAATCCATTGTTAAAGACAAACAAAGATCATACCCCCAAAGTTACAGACCATTAAAGTTACAGAGGGGAATGATATTTACAGTGCATTTGGAAAGTATTCAGATCCCTTGACTTTTTCCACATTTTGTTACGTTACAGCCCATTTCTAAAATTGATTAAATCGTTTTTTCCCTTCATCAATCTACACACAATACTCCATAATGACAAAGCAAAAACAGATTTTTTTACATTTTTGCAAATGTATTAAAAATAAAAATCTGAAATATCACTTTTACCTAAGTATTCAGACCCTTTACTCAGTACTTTGTTGAAGCACCTTTGGCAGTGATTACAGCCTCGGGTCTTCTTGGGTATGACGCTACAAGTTTGGCGCACCTGTATTTGGGGAGTTTCTCCCATGCTTCTCTGCAGATCCTCTCAAGCTCTGTCAAATTGGATGGGGAGCGTCGCTGCACAGCTATTTTCAGGTCTCTCCAGAGATGTTTGATCGGGTTCAAGTCCGGGCTCTGGCTGGGCCACTGAAGGACATTCAGAGACTTGTCCCGATGCCACTAATGCGTTATCTTGGCTGTGTGCTTAGGGTCGTTGTCCTGTTGGAAGGTGAACCTTCGCCCAAGTCTGAGGTCCTGAGCGCTCTAGAGCAGGTTTTCATAAATGATCTCTCTGTACTTTCTTCTGTTCATCTTTGCCTCAATCCTGACTCGTCTCCCAGTCCCTGCCGCTGAAGAACATCACAGTAATATGCTACCACCACCATGCTTCACCGTAGGGATGGTGCCAGGTTTCCTCCAGACGTGATGCTTGGCATTCAGGACAAAGAGTTCAATCTGGGTTTAATCAGATCAGAGAATCTTTTTTCTCATGGTCTGAGAGGTCTTTAGGTGCCTTTCGGGCAGACTCTAAGCGGACTGTCATGTGCCTTTTACTGAGGAGTGGCTTCCGTCTGGCCAGTCAACAATAAAGGCCTGATTGATGGAGTGCTCGAGAGATGGTTGTCCTTCTGGAAGGTTCTCCCATCTCCACAGAGTATCTCTGGAGTTCTGTCAGAGTGACCATCGGGTTCTTGGTCACCTCCCTGACCAATGGCCTTCTCCCCCGATTGCTCAGTTTGACTGGGCGGCCAGCTCTAGGAAGTCTTGGTTGTTCCAAACTTCTTAATTTTAAGAATGATGGAGGCCACTGGGTTTTTGGGGACCTTCAAAGCAGCATAACTTTTTCGGAAGCCTTCCCCAGATCTGTGCCTTGAAACAATTCATTCTCGGAGCTCTATGGACTATTCCTTCGACTTCATGACTTGGTTTTTGCTCTGACATGCACTGTCAACTGTGGGACGTTATATAGACAGGTGTGTGCCTTTCCAAATCACGTCCAATCAATTTAATTTACCGCAGGTGGACTCCAATCAAGTTGTAGAAACATCTCAAGGATGGTCATTGGAAACAGGACGTACCTGAGCTCAATTTCGAGTCTCATAGCAAAGGGTCTGAATACCTATGTAAATTAGGTATCTCTTTTTATTTTTAACACATTTGCTAAAATTTCTAACCTGTTTTTGCTTTGTCATTATGGGGTATTGTGTGTAGAGTGATGAGGAAAAATATGTATTTAATACATTTTAGAATAAGGCTGTAACGTAACAAAATGTAGAAAAAGTCAAGGGGTCTGAATGCTTTCCGAATGCACTGTATTGGCTCATGGCAACCGTAAATAAATATGACTGATGTGTTTCCAGTCACGTGGCCGCTGTCTTAAGGCTACACACCTTGCACTACAAAATCACATTTCTGTAGGAATGGTAGAGAGAGACACCTATCATTATGTCAGTGTAATTCCTTTGTCTCTATGTCTCTGACATTGAGAAGGATCCCACTTATAGGACTGAGATGAAGTGACTAAAATAGAATTTAATGGAGCGACTAGAATACTCCTGTCATATCCATTTTTGCCCTTCTCTTTTCCCTCGACGCTTGTGTGTGGTTCTTATATGTTTTGGAGTGATTCAGCATTTGTTCTACAGTGAAAAGGAGCGGGAGAAGACAGGGAGGCATGATAGGAGGTAGATCTTACAGGATATCTCCTTTGTCATTTGCGGAGGGAATGAGAGAATGAGAGACAGAAAGATACACTACATAAACATCTCATTCCAAAATCATGCGCATTAATATGGAGTTGGTCCCCCCTTTGCTGCTGTAACAGCCTCCACTCTTCTATGATGGCTTTCCACTAGATGTTGGAACATTGCTGAGGGGACTTGCTTCCATTCAGCCACAAGAGCATTAGTGAGGTTGGGCACTGATGTTGGACGATTAGGCCTGGCTCGCAGTCGGTGTTCCAATACATCCCAAAGGTGTTCAATAGGGTTGAGGTCAGGGCTCTGTGCCATTTCTGTATGGATCTTCAATGGGGTTGAGGTCAGGGCTCTGTGCCATTTCTGTAAAGCCCGGGAGTATTGTCATGGTGAAACAGGAAAGGAACATCCCCAAACTGTTGCCACAAAGTTGAAAGCACAGAATCATCTTGAATGTCATTGTAGCGCTAAGGGGCCTAGCTAGAACCATGAAAAACAGCCCCAGACCATTCATCCTCCTCCACCAAACTTTACGGTTGGCACTATGCATTGGGACAGGTAGTGTTCTCCTTTCATCCGCCAAACCCAGATTTTTCTGTCAGACTGCCAGATGGTCTGGAGTGATTCTTCACTCCAGTGTTTCCACTGCTCCAGAATCCAATGATGGCGAGCTTTCTACCACTCCAGCCGACGGTTGGCATTGCGCACGATGATCTTAGGCTTGTGTACGGCTGCTCGGCCATGGAAACCCATTTCATGAAGCTACCAACGAACAGTTCTTGTGCTGATGTTGCAACCGAGGTCAGGGAATTTTTACGCGCTACTCGCTTCAGCAGTCGGGGGTCCCGTTCTGTGAGCTTGTGTGGCCTACCACTTCACGACTGAACCGTAGTTGCTCCTAGACATTTCCACTTCACAATAACGGCACTTGCAGTTGACCGGAGCAGCTCTAGCAGGGCAGAAATGTTATGAACTGACTTGTTGGAAAGGTGGCATCCTATGACGGTGCCACATTGAAAGTCACTGAGCTCTTCAGTAAGGCCATTCTACTGCCAATGTTTTCTATGGAGATTTCATGGCTGTGTGCTCGATGTTATACACCTGTCAGCAACGGTTGTGGCTGAAGTAGCCAAATCCACTAATTTGAAGGGATGTCCACATACCTTTGGCCGTGTAGTGTAGAAGGGAGAGACACCTATTGCAGTGAGCAGGTGTGGTTGGTTGCTCGTTTCTTTTTCTCTCTGTCTCTTTCTCTCAGATCTACTGAGAAAGACAGAGGGAATCATGCATGTTTTTGATGCATTTCAGTCTTGTCTGTTGCTGACTGTAAAACATTATAGAACCAGATGATTTATCTATGGGGAATACAGCCTCATCTCACTGCTTGTGTACTAGTTAATGTCAATAAATCACTGAGAGAAATACAGAGAAAAGATTGCCATCATATTGAATACCCCAAGATATATATATATATACATATAGAATAGTCTAAAGAGCAATACAAATCTGTACATACAGTATATGTAGAATAACTCAATGTCTGCTCTATTGCAGACTTGCTGTCCTTTGCCTTTGAGGGAATTGTGGAATCGTGGAAGTGGCAAAAAGAAGCAAGATGTGACAAAGAATAATTTGAAGGAATCTGCAGCTCGTGCGGGGGGAGGGGAGGCAGCTCAGTGCAACACAGCCTGACTGGATGAGTAGCAACAGCAGCAACAGCAATAGCACTAGCAGCATCTCCTTTGTGGCTTGCTGGGGGGCTCGGTCACTAGAGCACCGCGCTCCCGCTCACAGACACACAGGCGCTCCCAGCGCCACCGTCACACACACGTAGTGGCAGTGGCAGTCGTCGTCAGAGCCGGGGCTGGGGCAGGGACAGGGACCGCTACCTTGACGACTGGAGCTACGGCGACAGCAGCTGCGGCACCATGGCGCAAGCCGCCAAGCAGCTCCGCAAGAACAAGGACCTAGCGGAGCTCGCCGCTCAGGAGCTGAAGGATAAGGAGGAGGAGAAGAACAAGAAGAGGAATCGATCGAGGGACCGCAGACGCAAGGTATGGCTGTCTGAGGATGGTGTCGATTTCTCTCCGTCTCTGTTCCCGCTGTCTCTGTTGTCTCTGTCTCTCTATATCATTTTCTCCTTCTCTCGACCTGTCTCCTTCCCTCCTTTGTGCAGGATTGGGTTTGGGATGCTTAACACATGTACAATTACACACACAGTCACAGGCACACACAGCCGCCGGGTGTTAACCAGTTATGCACAGATGCTCATACACAGGTTGTGTTCGTTCAGTCAGACAATTAGCTGTGGGGGATGGAGGGTGGTATTGCTGGTCGTGTAGATGAGTGGGGGGGTGGTTGGGGGTCTGGTCTAAAAGGAGCCACTGATTAACCTGCCCTGCCCGCTTCTCCTGGGGAGAGTGTTATGCTCTTTACTCTGGTCTTTTCCCTATTTCTCTTAAGAGGAAGGAGTCACAGAGTGGTGGGGGCGGTTTGGGGAGGCAGGCAGTCAGGCATCCTCTCCTCCATCTCCCTCCACCCCTCCCTTCTCCTAATCTCCTGGCTGTGTCGTTAAGTGTCCGGCTGCTGCTGGCTGGGTTTAATCGGTTGCCCTTTCAGGCTCTATTGTTTTCCCCTCCTGTGGACCTGCTGTAGTACGTGCCACACATCTCTGAGAGGCTGGCTTTTGCAGTCACTCTACTAGATGAGTGTGGGAGACAGTGTTCATCAATCATCTGCTGCGAGGGAGTGAGTGATCTCTGCTCTTCTTTCCCTATGGGCTAAGCGCAATATTCCTGCTATAGAGAACAGCCTGTTTTAATGTTAGCCTCCCAGCTCTACCTGAGGGATTGAGGGTTAAAGGGATGTTCTCCAGTAGGGTGCAGTGCAGCTGCCTGTATCTCTTGAGTGTTCTGTGCTGTAGGCTACAGTGGTATTTCCACCTGCTCCTTGCATTTCCATGGCTCATTCGGTTCATTTCCCTGGGTAATGATGGTGACATGACACCTCCCCGTCGATGGCTTGTGTCTATCATAAGACAACGTGAGGGTCCGTGTGTAGTGTGGTGGGGGGGTGGATCTTGGTGCAGTCAGAGGACGGTGAGAGAATGAGAGGGAACAGAGAGAGAGAAATGGAGGAAGGCAGAGATGGCATAAGGAGAGGAGAGAGCCCCGTAGCTCCATGTGACTGTTGTCACCGTGGCAAACAGGCTCAGTAATGTCAGGGGTGGCCATGACGTCTCACAGGAAGGATATCCTGTCCATAACATCTGTCATATGCCAGCTTTTATCTCTGACCTCCGTATCAACACCATCGGAATGAGAGACAGAGAGAGAGGGAGAGAGCGTGAGACAGAGAATGAGGATGCATCTGCAATACCAATTAACAGCAACTGTTGGCTGCTCTCATTTCAATGCCACACACACATTTGAAAACATCATGTTGCTTGCTGTATGCCAAGGTTGGCATTGGAATAAGGTTGAGACAGCGGCGTAATGAATTAATGATTACCCTTCCATATTGTGATGAACTCCCCTGTCAGTAGTTGGTATGTGTAAAAGAAAAGGTATCTGCACTACAATATCTTCATGCATATCTTTCTAATCATCACAATTTAGTGCTTTATAAATGTGAGTGAAGGTTTGAGGTCGGCTCAGAATGGTGGTGAAAATATGATCAAATACTGTTTCATCGATGATAATGGGCCAGATGCATTTCCATAAGTTGCGTCAGGCAACTGCTTTTCTGCTCCAGCGCTTCTTAGACATATTACACTGTCTCTCCTCTCCCATTCCGTTGGACTGAGGCTTTCCATGCCATTGTGTGAACCCTGCTATCAAGAGGGAGAGAGGGCCATAATGTTCCTTAAATGTTTATTGGTTCCATTGGATATAAATCATGCCCAGCTTCCCAGCGTGTAAAATACTACTCCCCTCTCGTCCCCTAAGACAAAGGTCACGCACTACACTATATTTGGTTTTATTTTTTAACGAGCATCAATCCTGTAACATACGCCTACTATTTTTGCAATGATCTTTGATATGATTTTATACTGTCCATAAACATGAATGAATTTGATGTATCCTATAAAATTGCATGATACAGAAAAATGATAATCTATGTTTTCTACTAGGATGCCTGTGTGTGTGTGTTGTGTGTGTGTTGTGGTGTGTGTGTGTGTGTGTGTGTTGTGTGTGTTGTGTGTGTGTGTGTGTGTTGTGTGTGTGTGTGTGTGTGTGTGTGTGTGTGGTGTGTGTGTGTGTTTGTGTGTGTGTGGTGTGTGTGTGTTGTGTGCGTGTGTTTGTGTGTCCATGTGTCCGTGTGTGAAATGTAGTATGCTAGGGATTCATTCCTCTTTTGTGTAACCTCCTGGTTGCAGACCTCTAATGATAAAACCATTACAATGTGAGCTCAGAGGCATTCACTTTCTCTAGTATTGCTTTGGCCTTGAGGATGAGCTCTTCTGTCATAGGTGGAGGCACGACTACAAATTACCAAATGAATGATTCAGTGGTCAGGGATGTGCACATATGTCTTAGACCTGTGAGTGGGATTCCAAACATTATTTTTAGAAGCCTCGCTGAAACTGCTATGAACTGCTTGCATTCGACTGTGCTATATCTGCGTGTACCAATTAGCCTTTGGGCTGTAGCATGGAGCGCTGATAAAAGAAATGTATCACTCACTACAGAGCTGGTAGTTGTAATCCACAAGGCTCACTTACTAATAACCACGCATTGGGCTATTTAACCTAGACCGGTTGGTACTGCAGAGGCTGTGTGTAAAAACGCTGCCCTAGATTCAGTCTTCCTGCTAAGATGAGGTATTGAAAGAGTGGCAACATATGTACGTGAGTATGTTTACTTGCGCCTACGTATGTGTGGGGCGCAAACAGAAGTGTCCCAGATTCCGAGGGACCTGTATGTGCATGTGTTTGCACGCGTGTCCGCGCGTCTCAGAGGAGCATGCAGGAGGAGGCGAGGTCGGGCTGACGCGTAAGCACCTCTCATCCCAGCCACCAATCTCTAAGCCACGAGTTTCACTGCACCAGAGCCATGCTGGAGGAACGTTCTGGAACAGGAATATGTACAGTCTGCTGTCGTTATGGCAGGTACCTGCTGTGTAAAGCAGATGCCACTAGAGGCAGCAGTCAGAGAGAGAGAGAGCTAGGGCTGAAATGAGAGTTCAGAGGGTTGTGTGAAATATTACAGTAAGAGGTTATTCTCAGTGCAGGCTTCTGCTAGTAATATAACTAGACTCATGACTCGTTTAGTGCCAGCCAATGCATTGCCGAAAATTCAATTATGATCTTAAGCACCAGCTTGTTAAAAGGCATCTGGGGCTTAACATGGCCTAACATGTCACTGGACACAGATCATTGTTCTCAATGTGTATTAAGGACCTAGTCCATCTCATCTATCATACTTTTACCTGCAACCCTCATGGTAGAGGAAGATGATGTTTACTGGGATCTGGTGCCAAATCTGTCAAACACAACAGATCTCAGAATTATTTTTGCTCTAATTGTTGTTGTGAAGAGTGACATTTAAAGATATGAAAACTAGCTGACAAAATGTTTTTATTCTAGATCGCACTACTGTTTTTGGGCCAATGTATGTGTCGATGTGCATGGGTCTGTGTGACTGTGTGTTGGTGTGTATTGTATGTCCATACTGCATGTGCGTGAGTTTGTGCTTGCACACAAACAGTAGCTGGCCCAGAATCCCTAATGTCAGGCCATGGATGTGGTTCCCCATGGCAACTGAAGGTGGTGTTGTTTGCGATACCAGAATTTTTACTTCGATACCAACTTCAGATCCGATTTAATCGATGATCTGGAGATTGTCTGGCTGGATATATGCCTTCCCAAAACCAATTTTGTTGGGGGGGGGGGGGGGGGGGGGGGGGGGGGTTACAGGCTGCCCAATCAGAATTAATTATATGAAGGTCTCGAAATTGTGTTGTCAAACTGTAATGATTCCCTGGTGAAGGAAATCATTTTGCTAAGGGATTTCAATACTGATGTCTGCAAACCCACAATGTATTTACGCACTTCTGTAGATCACTTGCGCTGACCCAAAGGATAAAAGATCCCACCTGGGTATGTGAAACAGTGCAATGTACGATTGACTTAATATTGGTGTCTGATAAATCTAAAATATCGCAAAGTGGAGTAATAGTCTCAGTGATCATTTTATTACATTTTGCACAAGGAGGGTTGTTAAAGATATATTTAACTTTCAAAAAACTGTTAGAATCAGAGGACAAAAAAAATACTGTGTAGAAATATTTAGGGAGCAAGTGGTTCAAATTGACTGGTCACCTGTGTTCAATAGTGTAGGGGTAGACAGTGCCTGGGAAGCCTTTCAATGTATATTCCATGATGTGGTGAATGTGATGGCTCCCATTAGACGGGTCAGAGTAAAGCAGAGATCTTGCCCTTGGTTTAATCATGAGATTCTAGAATCTACAGTATCAAAACAAGGAATAAGGCCTTTAAGAAATGTTAAGAACTCTCAAGCGCAGCCTGATTTTCTCCTATATAAACGTCACAGAAATGAAGCACAGAGCAGGATGGATGAAGCTAAGAGTGGTTACTTTGCTGATAAAATCACTGAGAACAAAAATTACCCTAAAAAGCTTTGGAAATCATTTAAGGAACTGAGCTGTTTTTTGGAACTAAACTACCTCCATACTTCCATTCATTTGTTATGGTTACCTTTAGACTAGTCCCGTGACACTTGTGGGGGTCGTAGAGCAAAACGGAGAACACCGTCGTGTCCGTGAGATTTTCCCCTTTCCATAGCGTTCAACGATTTCGTGTGAAGACTGATTTTCGGCATGTGTCATGGTTTGACAAACACCTCTGTAGCTCGGCCAGCTTCCACCGCAAATGTGGAAGGCCGACATAGGCGGATGAGGTGGATTGGGACACAGCCCATATCTTGACAGATTTTGATGATTTTGATGGGGATTTTTTATTATGTTACTTTATTATGTTACACACGGGTCAATAGACTCCAAGGATTATTAAGAAAGTAATGACATCATTCACAAGGCAGAACTTGGCTGTGTAATGAGACTTTGTGTGGCTATGGAATCTTGTGGAAACCAGACGGGAGGCGAGGAAGACAAAGAAGTGAATGAGTTTTTGGTGACGAGGGAGATGAAGTGAATTAAGAACATTTTTGGTGTCAGTCAGCTTTGAAATCCAAATATTTTTAGTTATGCTTAGCATATTATCACAAACAAAGTGCTAGGGTAATAAATTGAAGTTTGCTTCAGCTGTAAACTAGCAAGGAAAGTTAGCCCACAATTAAAACTGGAAGCTACCGGCATCATCTTGCATTGTAAAAGTGTTCTAGCCTGTATTGACATTGTTTTGCATTTCAACATTTCTACATGCCGTTTTGCAGTATTCAAGTGTGTTAACTTCTGTGCAGCATGAGTGGGGAGCTAACAATGCAGCCCAGACAGCTGTACCAATGATTGAGTAAGTGGAGCATGCAATTTGCTCTTTCCACTATAAAGGGGCTGCGCTGATAGACAGACTTCATCCTCTCAATCTCATGAGACACATTTGACAGAAGTGCCGAACGTAAAAAAAATAATATGTGTATCGAAAAAGTACCGAAGTTTCAGTTTTCGGTATTCCGTGCAACACTAATTGAAGGTGTGAAGGACAGATAGAAACAGAGGATTGATATGCTAACTCTTGCTGGGCAGGTTGTAGTGCTACTGAATTCTTTTGAATTTAACAACATTAATTGGGGTATTAAAAGTGCTATATAGGTAGAGAAAATTTTACAGAACAAGGCTATGTCAAGAACAAAATGTTGACAGAAATGCACCTAGTCCCAAGCTCACGATGTGTATAAATGAATCGAATGGAATATAAACTACTGGTCTGGTAGCAGATCAATTAGCAATTTAGCTAAATTCCCTGTTGTGTTCGTTGTCATGCTAAACATTATGTACGGCTTGACAACGTGTAAAAAATTATTGGCTGAAGCACATACAGATCTGCAAACAGGCTAATAAACTATTGCATGTCAAATTAACGGATTAACTGCTTAGTACAATGCAATTTTTTTTTTTACAAAATGCATTTACATTTGATGTTATGGAAAGGTGTTTTGGGCACTGTAAAGTCAGTATTTTTTGTGTTTTCCCGGCACATACGGTAGATGTGGGTGGGCTAAAGGATGACATCTCTTACATCTCCTTAGGTGTACAGTTACCATAACACTTCAACTGGAGAGCCATGATTATAAGGTCTTAGAGGGTCCTCTTTATCTTCAGGAAGTACCAAGAGCTTAACTGGCTGGATTAGTAATAAAGTAATGGAGAGGGGGCCCTTTATGAAAGAGTACTTTTAAGAAGCTGAAAACTGAAGCTGTACTTCTGATCATGGCACTGTGACTCAGCTGAAAAAGTAGGTTGACTTGATTGTGCTATATCTGTGCTGTAGTCTCCTCTGAAAGGCATACTCAACATACTGTATGTGGCGTAGTTAAGAATTCATGTGATACCGAAGTATACTGATTTACACAAGTTACTGTGGAGAGGGAGAAATAGAGAGAGAGAAAGGGGGATGGTGGGGGGAGTGGTGTGGAGGGCAGATGAGAGGTGAGAAGGGTGGATGCCCAGCCTAGGGACCTCTTCCACATGTTTTGATCTGCAGCTGGACTCACAGCTGTCTCAACCCCAGGGTTCTCACTGCATAGCGTGAGTGTTTCTTTGTGTGTGTGTGTGTGTGTGTGTGTGTGTGTGTGTGTGTGTGTGTGTGTGTGTGTGTGTGTGTGTGTGTGTGTGTGTGTGTGTGTGTGTGTGTGTGTGTGTGTGTGTGTGTGTGTGAATCTCAAAACATTGTCTACATGATGTGTGTCTGTTTGTAGTGACATAACATGTTGGTCTGTTTGTGGTGACATAACATTGTGTTTTTGCGTGTATTGTCTGGAATGGTTCCTATGTGTCTGGGACCAGTCCTGTTTGGATAGACGTCCTGTCTCTTGTCTCAGTGCTGGGTAATGTGATGAAGTGACAAAAGGAGATCCACTGTAGCTCCTAAATAAAGACCAAAGCGCTCTGTTTTGGCTCATCAAAAAATCAATAGCTTCATTAGAACTTCAGGAACTTTGTCTGAGCAAATGTTATACCTCAGCCCAAACTGTGGCCCGCTGCCAGCAGACACACTGCCAACCCGAGGCCCAGAAGTAAGGGGGTGAGGCTTGGGAAGGGGGGCTGGTGTCCTCAACAGCATCTGTTTGTCTCTAAGGTTTCCTCTCCCCACTCACTTCCACCTCACCGTAGTATTTTAGGGACTATTGGCCCCTCCGTGGCCATCTCTCCAGCCCACTGGTCTGAAAGGGACTGGATGGAGTGAGAGCACTGGGATGGGAAATATCTAGGAAGGAGGGAGAGGAGATTACCAGGGATTATTTAACACTTTTGGGACGTGGGCCCTAGCTCTTGTGTTTTCCATGTGTGAAATCAGGGAGCCAATCTGCCAATGTGACTCAGATAGAGATGTTCCTGTCTGATAACCCACCAATCAAACAGCTCTTCTATCAGCCCGCCCGTTAATCAGAACATCGCCTCTCTAGAGGAACAAGCCAATCAGAGCCACTCTAGTGCAGGGGAGGGGTAATGGCAGTAAATTGTATCTGCACATTCTATTTTGACCTTGGGTCATGAGGCAGGCATCTGAAGTGACTTATGTGCTCTCAACCTCCTGACGTATCGGGGGGGGTGATGAAGACACATGATGACATAACATGTGACACACCAGGACACAAATGCTACGAACCAACCATGCAGACATTGGGTGCAGACAGTTTGCACAAACACAAACAGCGGCTACAACTGGTGACAGCGGCTCCATAGTCTTTTAATTGACTTTCATTTCATCTAACATACTGCTACTACAAGATAAATGATCTCCTCACAGATTGGGGCTGTTTTCATCTGATCCCACACAGTGTTTGTCTCAATTACCATTCCCCCAGTCTGCTGCAGGAGCTGGCCATTAGACCTAAGGCTGGAAATGTACCAGGGACCTCACGATACCATATTATCACGATACTTTGGTGCCGATAGGATATGTATTGCCATTCTCACGATCCTATATGTATTGTGATTCGATGCTGTGATTTTATTTCGATTCAATGTTCCAAATGTCATGACGTTGGCCTGAGGGGGGAGGTTTATGACCCCCATAAATACCTTTCTCCTTTTTCTCTCTCTACTCTACCGATGTGACTATTGAAAATCCCTTTGTTAACATTGAGAGAGACTCTGGTGACATCAAAAGACAGGAAACAAAACCATATTTCGGTAATCCAACCAGTTGAAAATATGCGTTGGTACTTAATGAATATGATCTCAGATCAGTTGTTGTCTGAGACATTATTACTAATGACAGGATGACATAAACTGTCTTGGGAAGTCAACACATTCTAGTTATCCGATTCACATGGAATTGTTGTGCAATTTAAATGTTTAAATATGAAACTATTTGTGAAAAGATTACATTTAATTTTAGCTTCTTAAATGAGAGAACGGTTTGTTAAAGAGAAACTCTGCTCACTCAGAGGCCCTGCCCAAGTGAACAGACTTTGGTTGTAAACTATGAAACACGCCCTTCTTTCACCACTATATAAACCCGTTGACGAAAATGTAACTTCCTGTTCCAAGAACGTGAGGACTTACCATCCTAACGTTGAAAGGACAAAGACCACCTACAGAACTGTGAAGGTGACGACCTACACGCCGGAAGGATGAATTTCGACTATACCAGCCAGAATATAGCATGAGCTTAAAGTATGGCAACTTGGTATGAACTTTGAACTCTTATTGACTCCAGAAGTGATACCTCCTAGCTGTTGAGTTAGCAGCAGTCGCTGTAAACGTGGGCTAGGAAAGGACGCACGACGTATCCAGTCTAACACACACAATGATACGACAAAGTATACGTTCTACCACCAGACATTCTTCAAAGGACAACCCGGCCTCCCATCTACGACCAACCGATCGAAGCGCAGCTCAGAGTAAATATTTATTGCATTTTCCTTTTCCAAATGGGCGGTTATTTAGAATGCATAATATTCTGTATTTATGATAGAGTAGCTGCCTACGGCCCGATAGAGACATAGCTTCTCCCTTTGTTCCTCAGTCTTCCTGCTCTTTCATTCAAAACCTCACCCTCTTTCTTTGTGTAACCAGCTGTCATATCTGTTCCGTCCGCTAGGGACGTTTTCCTTTATGACATAATTTGTAATCAATGTATGATACATTCTGTGTATATGTAATTCTGTATGATTATTTAGTAAATAAATAATTAAACCAAATGTTGTATTGCTGATTCAACTTGTTAGCCAGGGTTCGTGAAGATAATCAAGAATTTTAAACTTTCAGATGAGACTAAACAAGGTGACGATTAAATATTGCCCTCTACTGATGTAAAAGATTACTAGGTCTTGAAGAGTTTATTCGGAAGATAATAGCTCTATAAACATTCTTTCGTGGTGCCCCGACTTTCTAGTTAATTACATTTGCCTAATTAGCTTAATCAGGTAATGTTAATTACAGAGAAGTGATTTTATAGAATAGCATGTCATATCACTTAATCCAGCATAGCCAAAGACCCGACACAAACATATTGCTCTCCATATGTCTGCAGCAGTGGGACAAGAGAGAGGCATGCGAAAAAAATGAGTTTTGATCAGTCAAGAAAATGGTCTCCCTATTTAAAAAAGAAGACGGAGAACAACCTATGACGGAAAAATACTGGACTTTTGGTGCCGGTACAGCCAACTAGTGCAAAAATAATATTGCAATATTGTCAAAACGATATGATACAATATATCGTCAAAAATAATATCCCGATATGTAACTGTATCGATTTTGTCCCCCATCACTAATTAGACCTGTGCTACACAGCCTAACCCTCATTATGACACAGAGACAGGGAGCCGTGGTTATGTAATGGAATCAGAGCTCCTCAAGGTCAGTTTGTATCATGTGGCCCTGGGAGCCTGCTAATGTGCTGAAGCACTGCCCTTGGGCACACCCTGCCCCCATCACTGACACTCCCTGAACCACTTATACTGGACTCTATGTATGTGTTGCTGGGGGCAAGTGGCCTGGAGGCCACTGCAACAGTTGGGAACAATTGCCCTTGGGAGGGGGATTCAATTGGTATCCTTAGAAAGGGCCTATACATTGGGGACGATCGTTGAGAGGAGATATTGTTGAGGGGCAAAACATACTGTAGCAAAGGCATATGGGAGATGGTTTAGGGCTGATACACTGTAGCAATGTTGAAGTGGAGATAATAGCTGAGGGATAGTTGGCATAGCTGAGGCGTAGAGGTGTGTGTAGTAATGTCCTTGCAGTGGTAGTAGAGGGTATGTGTGCAGTGCACTTTAAGTGATCATGTCTGCATCGCTGTGCTGCTCTGCAGTGTTGCTGCTGTGTTATTGATTGATGTGTTTGATCAGGGTGGGGTAGATCCATCAGCTGGCTCCGTGTTAGAGCAGGGCCCAGGGACGTGTTTTACACGCACGCGCCCACACCTGCACACAACTCTCTGTCGGTCCTTGTCTCCCATCTGTCACTCGCTCCTTTCATTCCCTGCCCTCCTCATCCTTATTGCCCAACCCTCTAACATCCCCGCTTCCCTTACCCTCTTCTGCCAACCAACTCCCCATCCCTCTCTCCTTCCTCCTTCCGCATCATTCCCTCTTCAATTTCTCACATTAATCCCCTCTCCTCGCTTCTCCCTCAACCTCTTCGCCTCTCCAGCCCCTTTTCCTCAATCCCCTCTCCCCCATTTCTCTCTCCTCCCCATGACCCTAGCTCTGCTCTCTGTCTAAGAGTACTGTGATTAGGGCCCTATAAAATCAGTTTTCACTCCAATGAATGTTAAGTATTTGGTTGTAATATCATCACCTCTTGAAGAGCATAGTCAGAACTACACATTTCAGATTATTCCATGCAAAATAATTGTCGAAATTTACAACAAGTAACTGCTTTCATGATCAGTAAACGTCTACTGATCATGTCATTTGCGATATGTGAGGGTAGCCTGACGATATCGCTCAATATTGGCCACCATTAATTGGACATTTGATCTATCCTCTAATGGAGTTACATGGACTCCTGCAGGCACCACTCACAGACACTGAGGGGAACCTCTTGCACATGCACACCCACACAACCACACGACCACACACACCAGCAACACAACGCAAGCCCACACCACCACACACACACAGCACGCTATGCATCCTACAGCTGTATCACACACACACACACACACACAACCAACCCCCACACACAACCACACAGTACACTACACCACGACACACACACACACACACACACCACACACACACCACACACACACGACGACAGCACACACACACACACACACAGCTGCTTGGCACCTTCGCTGTAATAAGAAAAGCCCCATCTTGTGTTCCACCTTACGCAATCAAGTAGGCTCATGTCAAATACATTTCCACATAACACTATGCCAAATTATACACACGGGATAAAAAACGCATCACTGAACAATCACATCTGTGCTTATATTTTCAATAACTGACCATAAAAGTGGATGTGCCTAAACAACAACACAATAAGCATTTATAGCGATAAGTTCCAGCTAGAGTCTAACGTTTCCTCCTCCTTCCACAGTCCTACATTGAGAGTAAAGAGAGAGGAAGGCTAAATGTGAAAGGGTGAAAAGGAAGAGTGTGAAGCCAGCCTCGGTCTAACTATCCTTTTTTCCATTCCCTTCACACGTTTCAAAGATTGAACTATAGGGAGAAGTATTTATATGGTGCAGCTGTGGACATTTTGGTTCAGTGCTACCCTATACAGCTTAGAGAAGAGAGTAGAAGAACAGATGCAGAGAGGAATGAGGAGGAGAATGAGGAATGATGAGAGGAAGAGGAGCTGAGAGCGAAGTAGAAGTGCAGAGTGACATATCTAGTGGATGCAACTAGCTGCTTGTTTGAGTTTGTCTCTTTTCATTCTTCTTTGGTTAGTGTCCACAGGGCATATAACACCCACGGCACCGAGACTGAATGACAAATAACCATATGGGACAAATAGAAAAATATAGATAGGAGAAGGACAAACTATAAAAATATTGCATAAGATGGAGAAACGACAGTTTGAAGAAAATTGACCTAGCCTGTATAAGACGTTGTCTCTCAGCTAAGCTGACCGTTTCATTCAGTTTAGGATACCTAAATCAACAATACAGAAACGTCCTCTCACGTCAACATGGCGTTATATCTCAGCAAACTAACATGTAATAAATATTTGTATGAACTAAACATAGATCTCAACAACTTGGATAACAGACTAGAAACAAATTTCCACATGATGTGCTCAATATGAATAATCGTGTCCCTAGACAAGGGCGGGAGCGGGGGGGGGGTCCAAACATCAAATAACATGTCAATGTGTGTGCCCCACCCCCACTTACACCCAACCAGCTGTATGATGAATTTTAACTGAGGGTATGGCCCTTCCAATCTCCTCGCTGCAATGGGACTGCACAATTTGCCAGCTTTGCGTAGATTATTACCCCACTCTTCACACCAAGGCACCTGCAAGTTCCCAGACTTCAATGGCGTGGGGAAGCCGGCATAGCCCTCAATCACTCGGATCCAACAGTCCAGCAATGTGCTCCAATGGGAATTAAGACTCGGAGCTCTTCGATGGACATAGGCAGAACATTTGACTTCTGTCGTGCATGGAAATCCTGCGACAGAACGAGCAGTATGTGCTCGCGTCTGCATTAGTCATGCTGTGAGGGTCAGGGTGATGAGTCTGCAGGAAGGTAGAAAACATAAGATAGAGGAAGTCTGCCATGTAAGCACAGGAAGCGTATGGAGAAGCTGACATTAGAACAACTAACA
>NC_036844.1:16939465-16958907 GCF_002910315.2 Salvelinus sp. IW2-2015
ACGTCTCATCACTGTCAACTGCTTTATTTTCAGCAAACTTACATGTTGTAAATATTTGTATGAAATAACAAGATTCAACAACTGAGACATAACTGAACAACATTCCAAAGACATGTGACTAACAGAATTTGAATAATGTGTTCCTGCCACGTTGGGGGGGGGGGGGGGTCAATAAAAAGTAAGTTCATTATCTGGTGTGGGCACAGCTGCATTAAGTACTGAGGTGCATCTCTCCTGATGGCTGCACAGATTTGCCAGTTTCTTGCTGTTGAGATTTTTACCCACTCTTCACAAAGTGCACTGCAAGTTCCCAGACATTTCACATGGGGTGGGAATGGCCCTACCTCAACCTCCGGATCCAAAAAGTCAGATGTGCTCAAATTGGGGATTAAGATCCGCGGCTCTTCGATGGCCATGGCAGAACACTGACATTCCCTGTCGTTGCAGAAATCCGCACAGAACGAGCAGTATGGCTGGTGGCATTGCTATGCTGGAGGGTCATGTCAGGATGAGGCTGCAGGAAGGGTACCACATGAAGGAGGAGGATGTCTTCCTTGTAACGCACAGCGTTGAGATTGCCTGCAATGACAACAAGCTCAGTCCGTTGATGCTGTGACACACCGCCCCAGACCATGACTGACCCTCCACCTCCAAATCGATCCCGCTCCAGAGTACAGGCCTCGGTGTAACGCTCATTCCTTCATTCCTTCGACGATAAACGCAAATCCGACCATCACCCCTGGTGAGACAAAACCACGACTCGTCAGTGAAGAGCACTTTTTGCCAGTCCTGTCTGGTCCAGCGACGGTGGGTTTGTGCCAATAGGCAACGTTGTTGCCGGTGATGTTTGGTGAGGATCTGCCTTACAACAGGCCTACAAGCCCTCAGTCCAGCCTCTCTCAGCCTATTCCGGACAGTCTAAGCACTGATGGAGGGATTGTGCCTTCCTGGTGTAACTCGGGCAGTTGTTGTTGCCATCCTGTACCTGTCCCGCAGGTGTGATGTTCGGATGTACCGATCCTGTGCAGGTGTTGGTACACGTGGTCTGCCACTGCAAGGACGATCAGCTGTCCGTCCTGTCTCCCTGTAGCGCTGTCTTAGGCGTCTCACAGTACGGACATTGCAATTTATTGCCCTGGCCACATCTGCAGTCCTCATGCCTCCTTGCAGCATGCCTAAGGGACGTTCACGCAGATGAGCAGGGACTTTGGGCATCTTTCTTTTGGTGTTTTTCAGAATCAGTAGAAAGGCCTCTTTAGTGTCCTAAGGTTTCATAGATGTGACCTAATTGCCTACCGTCTGTAAGCTGTTAGTGTCTTAATGATCGTTCCACAAGTGCATGTTCATAAATTGTTTATGGTTCATTGAACAAGCATGGGAAACTGTGTTTAAACCATTTACAATGAAGATCTGTGGAGTTATTTGGATTTTGACAAATTATCTTTGAAAGACCGGGTGATGAAAAAGTAACGTTTCTTTTTATATGTAAATCAAGTTGGCACTCCTCTGGCAGGAAGCTGGGTCTTCTCCACCATTTGCTTGGCTTGACCCAAAAATATTTTTTATCTCAGATTGTTCTGGCAATTCTTACTTAGAAACTTCATTGGGAGGAAGTTTTTGTTTGATTTGCTTTATTCATTTGTAACACAAACCATTTTTTTTTTATCATAATGAATTGGACATTTTAGAACCTTTTTAGGACTGTTCATGCCCCCTTGTAAGACCCCAATGATCCGTGAACCGTACATGATACAGACAACACCTTGGTGGCATTATACTTCTAATAGTGTGCTTTAAAAGATGTGGTATAGCTACATTTGGAAATAACATTTTACACATTAATTTATTAAACATTAAAACTATTATCTCAAGTACCCTTTTTGATTTAGTATTTTTTATATATATATATATATATATATATCATTTTAAACAATATACTCTACAATTACATCACATTTCCAGTGAGTTCTCTGCTACTTGTAAAGGGGCAATCAGCAGTTGCTACATCCAGTTTTGGACTTATAAATGAATGGTATTTCTTTAAGAATATAACTTATAAATGCCTCATGAGCTTAGTTGTTGTCTGTATCATGTACGGTTCACGGATCATACGTATTACAGGGGGCATGCAGTGCATTCCGAAAGTATTCAGACCCCTTAACTTTTTCCACACTTTGTTACGTTACAGCCTTATTCTAAAATGAATTAAATTGTCATCAATCTACACACATTACCCCATAATGACAAAGCAAAACAGGTTTTTTGAAATGTTTGCAAATGTACAAAAATATCGCAGTATTCAAACCCTTTACTCAGTACTTTGTACAAGCACCTTTGGCAGCGATTACATCCTTGAGCCTTCTTGGTTATGACGCTAAAAGCTTGGCACACCTGTATTTGCGGAGTTTATCACATTATTCTCTGCAGATCCTCTCAAGCTCTGTCAGGTTAGATGGGGAGCGTCGCTGCACAGCTATTTTCAGGTCTTTCCAGAGATATCCGATCGGATTCATGTCCGGAATCTGTCTGGGGCTCTCAAGGACATTCAGAGACTTGTTCCGAAGCCACTCCTACATTATCTTGGCTGTGTGCTTAGGGTTGTTGTCCTGTGGAAAGGTGAACCTTCGCCCCAGTCTGAGGTCCTGAGTGCTCTGGAGCGGGTTTTCATCAAGGAGCTCTCTGTACTTTGCTCCGTTCATCTTTCCCTCGATCCTGACTAGTCTCCCAGTCCCTGCCATTGAAAAACATCTCCACAGCACGATGCTGCCACCACCATGCTTCACCGTAGGGATGGTGCCTAGTTTCCTCCAGACCTGACACTTGGCATTCAGGCCAAAGAGTTCAATCTTGGTTTCATCAGACCAGAGAATCTTGTTTCTCATGGTCTGGAAGTCCTTTAGGTGTCTTTTGGCAAACACCAAATGGGCTGTCCGGTGCCTTTTACTGAAGAGTGGCTTCCGTCTGGCTACTCTACCATAAAGGCCTGATTGGTAGAGTGCTGCAGAAATGGCTGTCCTTCTGGAACGTTCTCCAATCTCCACAGAGGAACTCTGGAGCTCTGTCAGAGTGACCATCGGGTTCTTGGTCACCTCACTGACCAAGGCCCTTCTCCCCCGATTGCTCAGTTTTGCCGGGCGGCTAGCTCTAGGAAGAGTCTTAGTGGTTCCAAACCTCTTCCATTTAAGAATGATGCGGCCACTGTGTTCTTGGGGACCTTCAATGTTGCAGAAATGTTTTTGTACACTTCTCCAGATCTGTGCCTCGACACAATCCTGTCTCGAAGCTCTATGGACAATCACTTCGACCTCATGGCTTGGGTTTGCTCTGACATGCACTGTGAACTGTCGGACCTTTTATAGACAGGTGTGTACCTTCCCAAATCATGTTTAATCAATTGAATTTACCACAGGTGTACTCCAATCAAGTTGTAGAAACATCTCAAGGATGATCAATGGAAACACGATGCACCTGAGCTCAATTTCGAGTCTCATAGCAAAGAGTCTGAATTATTATGTAAATAAGGTACTTCTGTTTTTATATTTGATATATTTGCAAACATTTCTTAAAACCTGTTTTCGCTTTGTCATTATGGGGTATTATGTGTAGATTGATGAGGATTTTTTTGTATTTAATTAATGTGAGAATAAGGCTGTAAAGTAACAAAATGTGGAAATAGTCAAGGGGCCTAATACTTTCTGTATGCACTGTATAGGTCTAAAAAGGGCCTCATACTTTCCGTATGCACTGTATAGGTCTAAAAAAAAGGCGCCCTCATACTTTCCGTATGCACTATATAGGTCTAAAAAGGCCTCATACCTTTCCGTATGCACTGTATTAGTTAAAAAGGGCTAATACTTTCCGTACGCACTGTATAGGTCTAAAAGGCCTATACGTTTCGTAGTGCCACTGTAGGTTCTAAAAGGGTACTTCGATAGAGTTAGTCTAAAAGGGCCTTAAATACTTTCCGTATGCACGTAGGTAACGTAATTTCCTTGCCTAGTATAGGTTGAAAGGGCCACCTAATACTTCCTAATGCACGTAATAAGGTCTTGAAAAGGGCCTAATACTTGTATCCTGTTATGAGGCAACTTGTATGACTAAGGCTCTAAAAAGGGCCTAATAATTTCCGTATGCCAACTGTATAGGCTCTGAAAAGGCCCTAATACTTTCCGTATGCACTGTATAGGTCTAAAAAAGGGCCTAACTACCTTTCCGTATGCACTGTAATAGGTTGAAAAGGGCCTAATACTTTCCGTATGCACTGTATAGTTGAAAAGGCGTAATACTTCGTATTGCACGTATTAGGTCTGAAAGGGCTAATATACTTTCGTATTGCACTGATATAGGTTGAAAAGGGCTAATACTTTCCGTATGCACTGTATACGGTGAAAGGGCCTAATACTTTCCGTATGCCTGTATAAGCTGTAAAAAGGGCTAATACTTGCTTATGCCACTGTATAGGTTAAAAAGGGCGTAATACTTTCCTTATGCATTGTAAAATAGGTCTAAAAAGGGCTAATACTTTCTATGCACTGTTATAGGTCTAAAAAGGCTCATAGCTTTCCGTAATGCCACTGTAATAGGTTTGAAAAAGGGCCTCCATACTGTCCGTTATGCACTGATATAGGTCTAAAAGGGCCTAATACTTTCCGTGCACTGTATAGGTTAAAAAGGGAACTAATATTTCGTATCATGTATAGGTCCTGAAAAGGGCCTTACTACATTCCGTATGCACGATAGTCTGAAAGGCCTAATACTTTCCGTATGCACCTGTATAGTCTAAAAGGGGCTAATACTTTCCGTAATGCCACTGTATAGCCTCTTGAAAAAGGACACGCTAAGTACTTTTCCGTAGCACGTATAGGTCTGAAAAGGGCCTAATACTTTTGTATGACTGTATAGGTCTAAAAAGCTCCGTAGCTGAAGCTGCCAAATTGGCCACTATTCAACCCATGGTAAAAATAATGTTGCCATCAAAATGTAAAAACATGTAAAAACATCGTTCCTCCATTAAGTTTTTATGTGAGAATTACCCGACAATGCTAGATACATTTTTTTGGGGCGGGGGGGGGCGGCTATGCTGGGCAGGAATTGCCCATTTCTGAGTGAATTCCACATGAAATGTTGGAAGACAATTGCCATGAATGTCGATTTGATTAAAAAAAAAATACGATTTATGTTAAATATGTTTTGCCAGGGCGTTGTGTTCGTGTAGGTGCTGTGTGTCTGGTGTGTGATGTGTGTGTGATGTGTGTGTGGTGTGTGTGTGTGTGTGTGTGTGTGTGTGTGTGTGTGTGTGTGTGTGTGTGTCAAGTTGTGTGTGTGTGCGTGTGTGTGTGTGTGTGTGTGTTGTGTGTGTGTGTTGTGTGTGTGTGTGTGTGGTGTGTGTGGTGTGTTTGTGTGTGTAGTTGTGGGCTATTGTAACTTGTGTGTGACTCTGAGGTTGTGCCAATGTGTTGTTATCAACTGGTTAAGTTGTATGCGTGCACTGTACCAAATGTTAATTTCAGCGTGGTGTACACATTCTGCCTCATTAACTGATGTGGAGATGTTTCTCAGTGGAAAGGCTAAGTATGCTACCTCTCCCCTCCCCTGCCTCTGCTCCTGCATGTGATAATGACATCGACTGTCGTCCAAGGTTAATGTTTACCTCATTTGCTGGTCATTCTCAGAACCATCATCTTTTGAACGAGGTGTGTCTGATTTGAACCAAAGGGACTTGAAGCTAGTGAGTCAAGCGACCTTCCCATGCACCGTGAGTGTATCCCCATTCATTAGTCCTTCCTTGCACATGCCCATGCATATCTGCTGTCTGAGAGAGATACAGCAGCTGGTGAAGGAGAATGGGAGAGGCAGAGTGAAAGAGAGGGCTGGGTTTTATATAGATGATAAGAAATGAGATGGATCCTTTTTTGAGTCACATTAACAGTAGTGTCTGGATCTCTGAGAAGATAGACAAAACGAGTGAGTCAGCGGGCTAGAGGGGGTTGAATTTAGGGGTGGTAGAAATACAAAATCTGAAAACTTGGTAGTGTGAAGTGTAGGGGAGGTTGGGTCAGGAAAGAGACCGTGTGAAGGAGGAGAGGGGAAGGTACTGGGGGTTTCGGAGGTGGAGGAGTTGTATATCACAGGCTGTCAGTGTTGATGTGCCATCCCTTCCCACTAAGGTGAACGTCTCCTCTTTCGTGTGACTCTGTGATTTCAACCATCTCAGTTCCTCACCATCTCCCTCCCTCTGTATCTCGCTTTCTCTGCCTCTCTCTCCTCCCCCGCCCTCTGCATCTCCATCTCATTCTTCTCTCTCCCTGTCTCACTGCTGTGTGTATTAATCATTGTTAATGTGTGTGGCAGACTCTGTCATGCAGTGTGACTAACAGTGGGAACACACTCCCTGTCCCAGCTGCCCCAGCCCTCTCTCAGCGCTCATCTCCCTCAATTGGCTATTTACTGATGAAACCTGGGTTAGCCACCCTGTTCCAGGCCACAGAGGACCAACAGTCCCCACACCATAGAGTCACCACACCAAAGAGTCCCCATACAGCCCATACAGCTCATAGGGCAGCATCTCATGACAGCTATCTGCCCCAGCTCCCCCCTCTCTCTATATTACATCACGCTCACGTAGCCCAAGAAGGACCTTGTTTCGGACCTCGTCTCGTTACAGTCATTATGACAAACAACTGGAAGATTCTGGCTCTTGCTCAATTTCAATGTTTTTCCCACAAACACATGTGGACACGCATTAATTTAATTTCGTAGATGGACACATACTGTAATAGTGAATCATGGTATCTGACTCAGTTGGTTTGGGTCAGTGACAGGGCAGTGCTGGCTCGGCACCAGTAGCCCTTGAGGAGGTGGGAGCAAGGTGAGAGGAACAAACACCACCATTGGCTGTCCTTTCCCAACATGACACCACACCTGTCCATTGACTAGCAGTGCCCACTGGCTAGCGGTGCATGAGAGCGAACGAACTGACAGGAAAGATATTATTCTACACGTTTTAAGTGTAGTTTCAGCATCTGAAAATCACAAAAATATGTTTAATACTGTACAGTATATCAGTGTAAGTAGCTGGTTGATGTATTCAATGATTTATGGCGACTGAATGAGAAGGATACATTTTGCGGCATGATACATGTCAGCATGTCTATCTGGCCTATATTCTTAGGACTCTCTTGTGTATCCAGTTTATTACAGCATGTGTCATGGAGGGTGGGGGTGCTGAGTTCTCAACATGCCATCATATGATACTGTATATGTCACAATAATGTTGCTCTTGTTAAATGAGTTGCATGATTTTTGTCATACACAAATATTACCGATGTCTTGGCTGTGATTCTGTGTTTGCTATAATGCAGACTACAGCGAGAGACGAGTTGGATTACCATAAACATGTTTGGCTGGATTATAATAATCTGCGTGTCACTGTGATTGTCTCAGTGGCTGGTTAGGCCTGGGGGTGTTTGGCTGCTTTAAACACTAGTTTAATGAGTTTAGATCAAACCCCTTATTTAGTATTCCACTGTGCCTCTCTGACTCACTGCTGCTAGACCACGTTTATGGAAATTGCCCCATTCAGCCCCAGAGAAAGGCCACTAGTGATATTTTACAGCAGTTTAGAAAAGCGACGCAGAGTATATGTTAACCCTTTGGGCCTTGAGGCTTATTGCTGACCCTGTCATCAGCAATCTATCTGATGAATGGGACCTTAAACACCCCCCCCCCCCCGGACCTGAGAATAATGCTGACTCAGAACGGCTATCGACGGGCAACAGGGAGTGGTCATCATCTTATTAAAAGTCTGCTGGAATCCCACAAAGCAGGAGGGATTTGGGCTGTCGATAAGACATCATTCTACGTGGAAAGTGACATGGTTTACTTACTGGTTTGTATGCTTTTGTTGTGTCATTTGGGAGGGGGTTGCAGATTGAGGTTGGTGGGGTGGAGGTTCGCTTGCTGTACTGATCTTGTCCTCTGCCCCACCTTGCGGTCTCCCCCGGTCTCCCCTCCACCCCAACCCCTACCTCCCCTTTCCCTCTCTCAGCATGGCCCTGAGCTGTAAGACAACACCCGCTGAGTGATTAGTGATGACCTGCTGTCACAAACACAGACAGATGTAGTGGGATCAGCTACACACACACACACACACACACACACACACACACACACACACACACACAAACCACAGTCATATTCCCAGGAGTGCTCCAGTCTCTTGCTGTCATATGTGATCAAAGCTTTCAGAGTCTTGGTCTCAGTGAGTGAAGATTCACTGTGCAGGGTTCTCATTACACATCTGTCACTCCCTCACTCCTTCTCTCCCTCTCACCTTCTCTCCCTCTCACCCTCTTCTCATTCCACCCCCTAGCTCTTATTCCTCTCTTTAATATGACACTGTGTTTCTCTCTATACCCAGCAGGTTGGCCAACTCATTGCCCTGCACTTCTTTTCCTCTCCTCTGTCTTTTCCACACTCCCTCACTCCTCCTGCCCTGCCCCCATTTGTGATCCATCAATCACGCCTCCCTGCGATCCCTTCTTCCACCTGGTTTGTGAAGGCGTTAACAAGGCTATTCCTCCTCCTGGGCCCTGCAGCAAGAGCAAGGCTGCAAAAGCTTCGGGAAGATGGGGGTTGAGGGAGGGGGAAAGACAATGTGTGTAGAGGAAGGGAGGATGGGTAGTGTGTACTTTGTGTGCGTGATGCGCCTATAAGCGTTTGTGTGAGCGATTTGTTGTATGTTATATATGTGTAGTGCGTTGTATAGGTCTAGTGTTGGTGGTGGGATGACACGTGTGTGCAGGTGTGTGATTGGAAGTCCGTATTTCCTGCAGTGAAGAACATGTGTCATGTCCTGGGAGTGCCTGTTGGCAGCAGGGCCAAGATGATGTAGTGTAGTGTGTGCTGCTGTGTGTGTGTGTGTGTGTGTGTGTGTGTGTGTGTGTGTGTGTGTGTGGTGTGTGTAGGTGTGTGTGTGCAAGTGTGGTGTATATGTGTGTGTACCGCAATGTGCCTGTGGTGTGTGTGTGTGTGTGTGTGTTGTGTGTGTGTTGTGTGTGTGTGTGTGTGTGTGTAGTTATTATGGGTATGTGTGTGGTCTGTCAGCTTTAGAGCAACTCTGCAAGGTCTGACTTTCTGACTGGGATGATTTGGTACTCAGTCAGTCAACGTCAGAACAGGACAGTACAGGAGCGTGTGCCCCACTGTCCTGCCTCTTTCCCCTCGACTTGTACCGAAATGACATATGACATATAACATCCCACAGTGACCTTACCAAACAAAGTACAGTATTTCAGACACCTTGACATTTTCCACATTTTGTTATGTTACAGCCTTATTATAAAATGGATAAAAAATATAAAGAATCCTCAGCAATCTACACACAATACCCCATAATGACAAAGCGAAAACAGGTTTTTAGATTTTTTTGCAAATGTATTAAAAAAACAACAGAAATACCTTATTTACATAGGTATTCAGACCCTTTGCTATGAGACACGGAATTGAGCTCAGGTGCATCCTGTTTCCATATCTCATCCTTGAGATGTTTCTACAACTTGATTGGAGTCCGCCTCTGTTAAATTCAATTGATTGGACATGATTTGAAAAGGCACACACCTGTCTATATAAGGTCCCACAGTTCACAGTGCATGTCAGAGCAAAAACCAAGCCATGTGATCGAAGTAATTGCCTGTAGAACTCAGAGACAGGATTGTGTTGAGTCACAGATCTGGGGAAGTGTACCAAAAAATGTCTGCTGCATTGAAGGTCACCAAGAACACAGTGGCCACCATCATTCTTAAATGGAAGAAGTTTGGAACCACCAAGACTCTTCCTAGAGCTGGCCGCCCAGCCAAACTGAGCAATCAAGGGAGAAGGGCCTTGGTCAGGGAGGTGACCAAGAACCCAATGGTCACTCTGACAGAGGTCTAGAGTTCCTCTGTGGAGATTGGAGAACCTTCCAGAAGGACAACCATCTCTGCGGCACTCTACCAATCAGGCCTTTATGTAGAGTGGCCAGACTGAAGCCACTCTTCAGTAAAAGGCACCTGACAGCCCGCTTGTAGTTTGCCAAAAGACACCTAAAAGACTTTCAGACCATGAGAACCAAGATTCTCTGGTCTGATGAAACCAAGATTGAACTCTTTGAACTGAATGCCAAGCGTCACATCTGGAGGAAACCAGGCACCATCCCTACGGTGAAGCATGGTGGTGGCAGCATTATTCTGTGGAGATGTTTTTCAGCGGCAGGGACTGAAAGACTAGTCAGGACCAAGGGTAAGATGAATGGAGCAAAGTACAGAGAGCTCCTTGATGAAAACCTGCTGCAGAGCGCTCAGGACCTCAGACTGGGGCGAAGGTTCACTTTCCAACAAGACAACGACCCTAAGCACACAGCCAAGACGTGTGGCTTCGGGACAAGTCTCTGAATGTCCTGGAGAGGCCCAGCCAGAGCCCGTACTTGAACCCCATCGAACATCTCTGGAGACCTGAAAATAGCTGTGCACGAACGCTCCCCATCCAACCTGACAGAGCTTGAGAGGATCTGCAGAGAGGAATAAGAGAAACTCCCCAAATACAGGTGTGCCAAGCTTATACAATAGTGAGCCTATTGATATCTGATGTATTGGTGACTAAACAAAATGTTCTCATGGTATTTCACAGAAAACTTAGATTTTGCATGGATGACTGAAAATTCATTTACAGCAACAACCTGGGGAATAGTTACAGGAAAGATGAATGAGCCAATTGTATGTTGGGGATGATTAGGTGACTATGAGGGCCTGATTGGGGAATTAGCCAGGATTAACACCCCTCTTACAATAAGTGCCATGGGATCGTTAGTGACCACAGAGAGTCAGGACACCCATTTAACATCCCATCTGAAAGACAGCACCCTACACAGGGCAATGTCCCCAATCACTGCCCTTGGATATTTTTTTAGACCAGAGGAAAGGGTGCCTCCTACTGGCACAACACCACTTCAAGCAGCATCTGGTCTCCCATCTAGGGACCAACCCTGCTTAGCTTCAGAAGAAAGCCAACAGTGGGATGAGGGTGGTAGGCAGCAGATAGAGGAAGGGATGATGACCTAACACCTCTGAAAAGAGTAGTGTGACAGAATTGTCTGTGGGGAGACCGGCGCAGAACTGCTGCAGACGTATGTGTGAGTGTGTGTGAAGGGAATAGACTCGAGAGGACAGGAGAGAGAATGGGGGGGCACAGATGTTACCATGACCTCTTCATTATTAATGACCTTATGTCAGGCAAAGTGCTGTTAACGCCTCCTCACCAGCCCAAGCTGGCAGAGATAAGTGAGTGGAGCTGTTCCCACTCCCAATGATGGCAAAGAAAGAAACCTTATTATAACTTGTCCCAATTTCATTTATATAAGGGAAGTCACAATTGGCCCTGGCTGTCCTCTTTAGTTTGTATTTAAGAAATGACCTTGCGTCCTCTGCCCCTTTCATCTACACATCAAAAGTTCCTCTCTCTACATTTTAGCCATTTAGCAAACACTCTTATAGAAGCCTAAGTGTTATTGTTTATTAGTTTACTCCAATTGGGGGAAGGGTGGTAGGGTTTGCTGGGAATAATAAAGGTATATTCTAAAAAAAAGTATGTATATAGGTATGTGTGTATGTATTTATATATGTATATATGTGCATATGTATGAATGTTTATGTATGCATATGTATGGGTATGTATGTATATGGATATATATATTAACCCAAAAAAGAAATGGGGTTTGGGAATGATGCCGACAATTACATTGATGGAAGCAACAATCTTTCCGCAATATTAAGCTGATCCAACCCTAAAAACAAATGATAAAATGTAACACTCTAATCCAGAGCAATTAGGGTTAAGTGCCTTGCTCAAGAGCACATCAACAAACTTCTCACCTAGTCAGCTTGGGGATTCAAACCAGCGGCCTTTCAGTTACTGGCCCAATGCTCTTAACCGCTAGGCTACCTTCCATCTATTTATTTTCTTTCTGCCCTCTCCCTCTCCTATTTTCCTCTCCTTTAGTTTCCTCTTCTGTCATTAGCTATTGTACATAACCTCTACCTCTCTCTTTCCCATTCTCACCCATCTCCAACTGTGTAACTCCCCCTTCTCCATATATTTTCTCTTTACCTCCCACTCTCTCTCTCTCTTCCGCCTGTCACGGTGATGATGTGTTGACCCTGTGGGAGCTGGTGGAGTCATTGACCGTGTGGTGCTGAGTGCTCCGTAGGACCTGCTGCCACGCGACTCTCAGACACACAGACTCCATCTCCTCTACTCCTAGCACCTGCTCCAGCATCGGTTAACCAGTCTTACTTTAGAGCCGACACAGACTCCATCTCCTCTACTCCTAGCACCTGCTCCAGCACAGCTTAACCAGTCTTACTTTAGAGCCGACAGACTACATGCACATTACATTTTATAGTGTTTTTTTATTACAGTGCGCCAGAGTTTATACGTAGCTGAACACAATATAACATTTTTTATGGCCTTATGTTATTTTACCTTTGCCTATAAACAGAGGATTCTAAGATATTTGTTGAATTGCCAGAATTTCACATGTAGCCATTATGAAGGAGACAAAGCCCAGGGTTTGTGTAGTATCTGTCAGCGAAGATAAGCTATGTACTGAAATGCTGGATCATGCCCTGCACTAATCGCCAGAGAGGTGAGGGAGCCAAGCATCGACATAGAGTGATGTCATAAAGAGACCCAAAGGAGCTCTACCCAGCATGCTCAGCGACCGAAGCTCCTGCAGTACTCATGAATATTGAAAGGAAATGGAGAGAGAGGGAGCGGGGAGATAGGGGAAGAGAGAGAGATATGGAGAGTAAGGGAGATGGGTAGAGTGAGAAAGAGTCAGGGGGGGGAGAAACGGGGGGTGGGGTAGAGGAGAATAGGAGGGGGAAAGGAAAAATGGGGAGAGAGAAGAAGGAAATATAGAGAGTGAAAGGGAGAGAGACAGGGAGTGGCATAGACTGAGGTAGAGGGAGAGAAGGGGGCACAAAAAAATATGAATGTTGATGTGGAACTCAGACTGCTATAATGTAATGAGAATGAGAAGAACTGGCGCTACTCACCAGGAGAGCAGCAGAGAGAAGTTGAATTTTAAAATCCCTTTTATTTGATCAACACCCTATACTGCAGTACCAGTGTTTTCCACAAGAACATAGAGTAGCCAGCCAAATAGAAAAGTAGCCAGCTAGGCGCCCCTGGGGTGGGGGGGTATCTTTTTTTGCTGAAGGAGCTCTATTTTGGTGGCCTCTAGTACATTCTAATGACTTGGCTCCATCCGAAATACATAGCGAAATTATTAAATACTTGATTGAGTTTACCTCCCAGATTGGATTTTGTTTTGTGGTATTGTGTAGAAAGACATGACTTTACAATTTAAAATGTATGACAGTGTATTGTTACTTGTTTTTGATAACATCTAGTTCCAGGGATATATTATCAGGACTATTTTCTCAGTAAGAGAACATAAAACCTTTTTGAACATTTAACCTGTCTTCTCTTGAGATTAATCTTATTTACAGTTTTACTGCAAGATATCAATTGTCACAATTTATATATTTTATTAAAACAGAACATTTAAGTAAATGACCTACATTATCTTGAAAGATAAGCCAGTCTTAAGTATTGTATCATTCTGATTTTAATAAAAAATGATCATTAGGTATGGCCCTATAAAATACATAATTCTTTTTGTCTGATTCTGTTTTGTTCTTTCCCAAATTCCGTTTTGTCCATTTTGTTTTTCAAGGTTTCGGTTTATCCCAGTTTTTTCAGGTTTTAACTTAAAAAATCCCTATTTTTTTTTATAGAAAAACAACTAAATTGGAACTCCACAACAATGCTTTAAGCACATAAGGAGATCACTTTTGAGATCTGGGAAAAAATCGGAGAAATTAGAAACCCTTTAATTCACGTGTGCACCTACAGTAGCACCATGCTCAAAGGGATCAGTGTCTGCTTTTTAAAATTAAATATATACAGTACCAGTCAAAAGTTTGGACACACCTACTTATTCAAGGGTTTTGGGGGGTGGGGGTATAGAGATGGGGTAGTTATTAAAAAATCATGTTAACCACTATTATTGAACACTGAATGAATCCATGCAACTTATTACGCAATTTTTGCCAGCTGAAAATGAATCTGTAACCGGCTGATTAGCCAACGGTCGGCTCTAATGGAAAACACTGCAGGACACCACATCAACATTCAGCCCTCAGACGTCGAGCTCATGTGTACCAGCCTTTAAGATAAACAAGGTTAAAAGGGTTTAAAAGGAAAGCTCCAGATCCCCCTCATCATTAACAGAGCACAACGCTTTGCTATATATAGCCTAATGCGAGCTAGCGAACATTGAACCTGGTTGGTTAGCTACCTGCAGATTCATGCAGGGTATTAATGTCATGAGTTCGGATTATGGTTCATTATTTACCTAGCTACTGTTAGCTAGCTACATGTCTCAACAAAAGACTCTATGTAAGTAACCATTTCAATAGAATGTCACTGCGACAACTGTTGTAGCCAGAGCGAATCTACCAGCTACGTCTATCTACTCCAATTTCAGAGCACTCTCGTCTGAGTGTACCGGAGCGCAGAATAACTGACGAATTTACGAACGCTCAATATGGCCGGTGTCAGTAAACGTTGCCAAAAAAGCGTAAATTGGGGGCCTCTCGGGAGGTCCGTGGGGCGACGCACAYTTGGCCTAGCGTCGTCCGGGCTAGGGAGGGTTTGGCCGGTAGGGATATCCTTGTCTCATCGCGCACCAGCGACTCCTGTGGCGGGCCGGGCGCAGTGCGCGCTAACCAAGGTCGCCAGGTGCACGGTGTTTCCTCCGGCACATTGGTGCGGCTGGCTTCCGGGCTGGATGTGCGCTGTGTTAAGAAGCAGTGCGGCTTGGTTGGGTTGTGTTTCGGAGGACGCATGGCTTTCGACCTTCGTCTCTCCTGAGCCCGTACGGGAGTCGTAGCGATGAGACAAGATAGTAATTACTAACAATTGGATACCACGAAATTGGGGAGAAAAAGGGGGTAAAATGTATTTTAATAAATAAATAAATAAATAAACGTAAATTGTTGCCAGCAGCACAGTTGCAGTAACCAACGTTCTGGATAACATAAAAACAATGGTCAGTGAGCTGTTCTCTCATTTGTGTCAGGAAGTAGCTAGCCAACGTTAGCTTGGGTGCTTAACTGCTGTTGTTAGGACAGAACGCTCGGATCAACCCTTAAAGAGATGGGTGGGGCTAAAGCTTAAGAGGGTGTGAACGATGCTGAATGTGTGTAGACGAAGAAGAGCTCTCCAGTAGGTACCAAAACATTCAAAGGCCATTTTCTCAAAAGCGAGATTACAAGTTTATCAACTTTCAAAGCAGAATTATTACATTACATTACAAAGAGCCATGACTACATAGAACTATATTCCACATCAGGTAACTGATGCAAGCAGTAGAATCAGATTTGAAAAACAGATAAAAATACATCTTATGGAACAGCAGGGACTGTGAAGCAACACAAACATAGGCACAGACACATGCATAGACACACACGATAACATACACACTATACACACACGTACACATGGATTTTTTGTTGTAGATATGTGGTAGTAGAGTAGGTGCCTGAGGGCACACACTTAATGTGTTGTGAAAGCTGTTGTGAATGTCTTGTAATGTTTAAAAAAGTGTATAACCACAATTTTGCTGGACCCCAGGAAGAGTAGATGCTGCCTTAGCAACAGCTAATAGGGATCCATAACAAATACAAATACAAAGTACCAGGTCGCTATTACTTAAACTATATTTCGGCCCTAGAATGAAAAGCCTGGAAGAGAAACCCAACCCCAAGGCCAAAAACCAGCTGGTTGGTAGCGCAAACAGCCCTATCAGTCTTGGACATTCCATTAAGAGATGAGCTAGGACAATGCTAGGATCCAGGTGTACCAGATGCCTATTGGTGGCTATCACCCTATGTATGATCCTCCATTGGAGGTCAGCTGCCCGTTTATCAATTGGCAGCTTGTACAGAGATCACCAGAAGTCTTTTGGGGAAGCACCTGGACCAAGCAACTCGGCCCACCTCGTTGACTTCGCCCCTTCCAGAGAGCACACATGCGACCCCTAGACACATGCTGTGTACATCGCCTTCTTCCCAACTGTAATGAACCCAATTCTAGGGTCTTGAATGACAGCTGCAGCCCCTCATAGAGAGAGGGAGAGAGATGGAAGGAGACAAAGTGATAAAGAAGAGAGAGAAGGAATGTGATCTGCAGGTTTCTTCCATGAAGCCATTAGGGGAATATGGGATGGTTAAAGAGGGAGAGGGAATCTGATACAGTCTGAGTGGAAGTTAGGGGAGCTGAGAGAATACAATGGTTTTGATTTATACAGTGCACAGTAACTAGACATGGGTACAGATGTAGGATCTTCATTTGAGCCAGTTTGCTACAGCAGGAAAATAATCCTGCATCAACAGGAAATGTGAATTATTATGTGGATTATAATTAATGTAGGGGTCGATCAATTTTTTGTACATTTTAAAATGTCAGATATGATTTGCCCTCAATAAAAATATATCAACCCCTACAAACATTTTCATTAATTATAATTCACATAACAACTCACATTTCCTCTAATAATTCACATTTCCTGTAGCTGCAGGACTATTTTCCTGCTGTGAGAAATGCTTGTGTATTTGTGTGTATCTATTGGCATTATTCATCTGTATATATGTCTTTATAGGCACCATGTATAATGTGAACAGTAGTACACACTATGTGCATGCATTTGAGTGTGTTAAGACAGAGAGAGAAATAAAGTGAGAGATAAAAAAGTAACTATGCTTTGATTGTAATGGAGTGCAGAGGCAGTGGCCTGACAGAGACTATAAATATTTCAGGGCCTCCGTTTTAGCACGAGGGAGAAGAGACAACAGGAAGCTCCTTATTTGGATGTGGCTCATTACTTATTCATGAGAAGGGAGTAATTTTGTGGCTTTTTGGTATGCTCCTCTTCATGTTCAAATAGTTGGAATACAGAGAGGGAACATATGGAAGTCTGTGTGTGTACAGCATGTGAGTGTGTCCGTCCGTGTAAGTGCATATGTATGACCGTGTGTGTGTGTCTGTGTGTTCGAGTGGCTCATTCCAACACACGTACGTGCCCTCTGATACTCTTGCTGTCTATCAATATTTGATCAACTCCCACCCTTGAGCGCCTCCTGGGCTAGTTATTGATTTCTCATTCTCTAGGCCATGACTCCATCTTGCCAGTCATGCAGATGGGATGCAATGCTTTCAGGAAAATGTGCTCCCAAAACAAAAATGTAGGAAGTAACAAATCAGAGGTTAATCTATCTCTACACAACACAGCACACCATTTGCAGAAAATACTCATCTCAATGCCAGATTTACCAGCATAGGGATGGAGAGAGATGCAGAGAGGAAACTATTACCTCCTAGGGGATGTTTTTCAATTAGAAGTCTCATGATGAAAGGAAATAGAAATGTGCTGAATGGAAGGAGTGAAGAATGACTGGAGGAACCAGACCAGAGATGATAAGAATAGTGCTGATAATTATAGATGGAGTCTAGTGTATTTATAACAGTGCACAATGACCTTCCAGATCCAGCAATTGTTTTAGCAGAGTGTATCTCTGTTTCCTCCTTCTACTGCTGAGCTCCAACTGGCTTCTGTGCTGTAGCTAATCCTGACTGTCCAGGGACCTGTGAGACTGCCACCACTCAAAACCCCATCGCCCAGTCTACTGCTAACTGAGCCTCATCATACTGTGTGTGTGTGTGTGTGAGGGGAGAGGACTACATCTAAGGCGAACATGGGCGTGGGCTTCCATAATGTCTGAGAGGAATGTCATGTTTCGAGCCCAAGCTTCGTCCATAAAACAACCCTCAGCCCCAGAGTCTATCAAGGCACTGCAGGAAGCAGCCGAACCGGTCCAGCGTAGATGGACCGACAAGGTAGTCAGGATCTTGATGGAGAGACTTGAGTAGTAGCGCTCCCCAGTAGCCCTCCGCTTACTGATGAGCTCTGGCTTTACTGGACATGACATGACAAAATGTCCAGCAGAACCGCAATAGAGGCAAAGGCGGTTGGTGATTCTCCGTTCCTCTCCTTAGTCGAGATGCGAATACTCCCAGCTGCATGGGCTCAGTCTCTGAGCCGATGGAGGAGATGGTTGAGATGCGGAGAGGGGAACACCGTTAACGCGAGCTCTCTTCCACGAGCTCGGTGACGAAGATCTACCCGTCGTTCTATGCGGATGCGAGTGCAATCAAAGAGTCCACGCTGGAAGGAACTCCCGGGAGAGAATCTCATCCTTACCTCAGCGTGGAGTCCTCCGAAAACGAGCGAGCAACGCCGGCTCGTTCCAGTCACTGGATGCAGCAAGAGTGCGAACTCTATAGAGATATCCGTTATGGATCGATCACCTTGACATAGGGAAGCCAGGCCCTGGAAGCCTCCTCCACAAAACTGAACATCAAAACCCGTATCATTCCTCCTTAAAGTTCTGATAAACGTTAGAACATCAGCCCTTGCCTCCCAGATAGCTGTGCCCCACTCCGAGCCCGACCAGTAAGGAGTGATATGACTAAGCGATCCGAGCTCTCTCTTTGAGTATGTGTTGGGCTGGAGAGAGAACACAATATACACTGGGTGAGAAAGGAGGACATTCAGTGGGCTGCCCAGAGTAAAATGGTGGGTTATTAACCCTAGGTTCCGGAGACTCGGAAGACCAGGAAGTAGCTGGTGGCACGAGACGAAGACTCTGAAACTGTCCAGAGAGATCGGAGCGTGAGCGGCCAGGGTCTCAACGGCATGACGAGCAGCAGACAATTCTGCTCGTGTCTGCGAGCATTGCTCCCTGGACTCGACGGCAGTGTTGCGAGAACCCGTAGTCGCTGGGTCATTCTTGGTCGGATCTTCTGTTATGCTGGTGAATGAGGACCAAAAGCGACGTAATAGAAACAGAGTCTTTTTCCAGTATTAAACAAATAATGATTCTCCTGGATATTGTCAAAGGTAAATCCAAAACAGGAAACTGAAATCCTCTCGTCAGTAGAGAGGAACGACAGGAGACGCGACCACAGACTGCAGGTCGCTTCAGGAAGGCACAGGCGTAGCTGACATAGACACCTGCTCACACGCAGTATCTGAAGAAGCAAAAACACGACAGGCGGAACAAGGACACAGAACAGCAAACATCAAACAAGAATCCGACAAGGACAGAAGCGGAAAACAGAGGGAGAAATAGGGACTCTAATCAGAGGGCAAAATGGGGACAGGTGTGAAAGAGTAAATGAGGTCGTTAGGAGAATGAGAAACAGCTGGGAGAGGAACGGAACGATAGAGAGAGAGAGCGGGAGAGGGAGAGAGGGAGGAGGAGAGAGAGGGATAGAACAGC
>NC_036844.1:16958932-16978814 GCF_002910315.2 Salvelinus sp. IW2-2015
TGTGTGTGTGTGTGTGTGTGACTGCGTGTGTGTGTGTGTGTTGTGTTGCTGTGTGTGTGTGTGCTGTGATGTGGTTGTGTGTGTGTGTGTGGTGTGTGTGTGGTGCGCGCGTGCTTGTGTTTCTCGAGTCACTATGTTAATAAAACCATGAACTTGATTGGCACTTATCCTAACTCATCCATTCCCGTAGGCCCACAATTTCAATTCAGACAACAAACTCTGAAACCTCCACAGTTTCAGGTCAACCCATTATGGCACCGTCAAACCGTCGAAGTCTAGGATTCTCCTCACAGCCAACCATATTCTATAGTTCACCAACCCAGCAAAACCACTGTTCACATTTTACGCTAGCAAATTGTCAGTTTAATGACATCAGTCGTGCAAGGATCACACCGCTATGGAACCATGCGACTGGGGTTATAGAGGATAGGAGAAAGAAGGCTACAGGGAGTTAGGGAGACAGAACCCCTTCAACCAACAACCCAAGGTGATTTGTAACAGGATTTCCCCATTTGACAAATTCTTTCCTACGTTTCCCTGATTAGCCATCAATAGGGTGGATTTGGGAATGATGTAAAACGTCTAACCACACTTCCAGCAGCCACCATTGGCTATATAACGATTGCAAAGCTTGAGCAGGCGCGGCCTCGAGACTCTAAGTCCTATTTGTCAAACAATTAGACATGATAATGTAGCTATAGTGGGCCGACCCCAAACACACAGTCACATACACAACATAACAAATATAGCCGCCTACGTGATCCAACATGCTGGACCAATCCAATCAAATATCAAAAATGCAGCAGCCAACACGGTTTTCTTTCTCCCTCTCCAATTAAAACAGCGTTTTAACTCTGGGCACTAATTAAAAACTTTGTCTGCTCTATAAATATGGAAACAACACCCTTATTGTGATAACAGGCCTATTCTAGCCTAGGCCTATGTAGGCTTAATGCATGCCTATTGGATACAGCCCTATTCTAGCTTAGCCTATGTAGGCTTAATGCAGCCCATTTTGATACAGCCCTATTCTGCTAGCCTATGAGGCTACCTCCGCCATTGTGATACAGCCGCTATTCTAGCCTAGGCCTCCTGTAGGCTAATGCAAGCTATTGTTGATACACCCTATTCTAGCCTAGCCTATGTATGCTAATGCAAGAACCCATTGTGGTAGGGAGAGTATTTATAAGCAGGTTTCATGTAATATCGGGAACACTCACATGACTTATTCAATAATTTGTTGTTCAGAATATTGGAAAATCGATATATCCTAGTGCGACGTGAAATGTTAGGGAGGATTCTGGTGAGCTTCTCAGGGATCTGATTTAGTTCCACTCTTAACCTTTCAGATGAGAGAGAAATGCATGGGAAGAGTTGGAGCAGATGTTGGCAGTGAGGGAATGGAATCTGGTAAGCAGTTGTTTTTTGGAATACCCATATTTCTGCTTTCATAAGACGACATTAACCATGAGCCGTTAAACAAAAAAAAAAAAAAAAATCAGGGCAATTGACGTTGCCAACACATCTCAGCTTGTTTATCTTAAAAAGACTATCTTCACTTAACGATGGATAATATACGCTTAGCTTCAAGCCTTATAGACTTATGTATGACAGAGCTTTACCTTGTCATTTTACCACATTTATTATAAAAACTTGTATTATATAATGTTCAACACCCTCATCATTCAAATTTACATGACTGTTTGTTTTAGACATTAGCTGTATCTTTAGATACGCTATCTTGGGAGCTTCACCTTGTAATTTACCAGAAATAATTATATTACAATGCCTGCATTAGAAAATGTCAACATCCTCACGCACATGACATTACTGGTGTCATGTTTAGAACAGGAAATGACAGACGTAACATGTTGACTCAATCAACGTTTTCCAGGGTACATTTTCAAGAAACCATCTCACCCACTGTTCGAAACAACTCTGAAAATGCATATCCAAATGTGCTCATGTTATGCCGCCCAAATTTAAAATCCTTCACTTTTTGCTTTACCGGAGTTTTACTAAATAAAAAGGAGAAAAACTAAAAGGAATCATGCTGACCCTGAAACTTTTCTCCAGAGTTCTTATGCTCTGTAATCCACACAAACGCTGGCATTTTGTTCATTTCTACACTCACCACTTTCTACCCTGATGGAGCACGGGGAAAAGAGAGGGCATGCCTGGAATTGGCTACCATTGTGTGGTGTGATGTGTGTAGTATGTGTTATGTGTGTGTGTGTGTGCACGCTCCAGGTGTGTTTTATACCAATGTGTTGTGTGCATGTATTTAGTTTGAGGCCAAAGGGGTTTTTCAAAATGACCAAAGATAATGAAGCCCACCAACTGCAAGACGTTTAAGAAGCTGTGCCGTAGTTGAATAAACAGGAGTTAATAGCCGATGCAGCAGTATAATAACTCAGTGATAGCAATATTAATGAAATTAGCCCATATTTTTCCATTTCGACCCCAGTCACAGCAGTAATTGGATGTGAAGCCTGCTCTCTAAATCCAAGCGTAACACAGTCAGGTGCCCAAGTGGACAAATATACTCTGCTGACACTATAGAAGTTCAAATGGCAAGATTTCAAGGAAATTCATGGCAGAAGATAGAGGGAAAGTAGAACTCACTAAATTGTAAGCTCCTAACAACCAGGACCCCCACTGTTGCTTGACATGCTTGCTCACTAGTTTTACTACCCCAGACATGATTACTGGAGAGTTTGAATGGCATGTTACTTCCTGTTAAACCAGCAGAGGTGCGTTGTTGATTGAACGGAAAACAAATAACCAGTTGCTTTGTTCGCTCTTGTCATCCCATGGGACTTGTCGGTGACCAGTAAGTGAAGCCCTCAGACAAAAGGTCAGTCTTGAACTGTCTCTTTAGCCTTGTAGAGATGTCTGAAGAGCAGCAGTTAGGTGTAGAAGCCATGAAATCAGCACCATCTAGTGGCCCAAGTCAACAATTACACAATACCCAACATAACTAGACCAAGGGTCTTCAACCCTTTATTCTTGCCAAGGGAACCCCCCAGGAAAGTGAACCTCCAAACACATTTTGTTAAGAGGCACTTGGCGTGAGTGCAGTTTCTCTGGACCGCCCGCAAAGCCTACTGCGTTCAGCCCCTCCCAGTATAGACTTACCGATCACTGTCCATTGGTTCTGAAATTGCAACGTCTGTGTGTCTGGGGCCTATCGATAGCTATCAGCCATGGTGCTAGTGCTTGTAGTTAAGGCCTATAGCTTTTCTACTGGATACACGTTTTGTTTTTATTGGGGTTCGTCCTGTTCTCATGTTAAAAGCCTGACATTTATGTTTCACTAAGTTAATAGGCCTACCAGTGTTGCAATGCTTGCTATTTAGAATGCTGACTGGTTGCAATTATGTATTTACTTGCTCTGGTAATTAAAGTAGGACATTCAAAACATTGCTAGATTGTAAAATGCATGTTCTATGCGCAAACAAACATACAATTCATTAAACCAATTTATGTTTTTAATAGGATACAACGGGTCCTGTTAGACCTATAGCCTACCTTTTGCCGTCCACACGTTCTCACGCAGCTTGGGTCGAAACGTTTTCGTGCTGCGTAAAAACCTGTCTATTAATTTCCAATGATCAAAACAATAGCTCTACTAGGGATTGTTTCATTAGGCAGAGCAATGGGTCTAGACCTACTAGCCTTAATCTATAGCTATATACAGTATTTAGCATGGATAGCCTAATAGTATCTACACACTGAAACTCGGACTCCACGCTGTGGGCTATCCGTCTCATCACTCTTTAGGCTTACCAATGTTCACAGAAGGGGGGGGGGGGGGGGGGGGGGGTCTTCTGGCAGAGCCCGTTACCCTCACTAGAGGAACGGTCACTATTCGCAAGAAGTGGGGGAGCAATGGCCCACTCTTATAGCAGTGGCCACTCTCATAGCAGGGCCCGGCAGTGAAAGGTCTCACGTCTGGAGCTTGGCAACGCTGCTAGCTGCTGCATAAACTAGGCTACTAGCTTCCACCTGGTGTTTTCGTTTTCGCTGCGTTTTGTTGCACCACTTGCCTTTTTGTTCATCCATCTTGAAACAACTGCACTCAGCTCTCCATCCGACTCCCGACCTGATTCACCTAACTGATAGAAAGAGGGAAAGAACCTAATAAGACCAGCAGAGGGAAGCACAGGGACAAGACATGATGATCAAAGACAAAACATGACAGTGTGTGTGTGTGTGTGTGTGTGTGTGTGTGTGTGTGTGTGTGTGTGTGTGAAGTAGAAATGGGTCTTTGAGTAAACCCAGGAGGGTTCATTACTGTGATCCATCTCTCTCTGATCCTACTGGTGCTTACGTTAAAACCGCATGACCTCTGTGTGGCTATTTTTTGTGTTTTTATGTGTGCCTGTGTTGTTATACAGTAGGTGTCTTCAGGGGAAGGTCTTTGTGTGTGAATGTGTGCATGTATGTTACTACATGTCAGAACATTCACAGCTTTCACAGTTTCTGCCAAATGTGCCAGACCTGGTTTGGAGCAGGGACAACATACTACTACTTTACATCAATCATAGACTGTAACAAATCCCAGTCAAGAACAGTACAGTACCTCCAGCTACAAGCCCCTCATCCTTAAATAATTATGGGTTTGGTTGATTCTCTAATTGGCTTGCCCTCTCCACTCTGCTCTTTTCTGTGGAGATTTAGGTGCAGTGGCATCTGTCCTAAATGCTTTGTCTGTTTGCCTGCCTGTCCCACTCTCTCTTCTGTGTAAGTGGAACTGAGCTGAGAGAAGCTGAAGTATGTCCATCTATTCAACATTATCCGAATTCTTGACCTGATAACCAGGCATTTACCTCTGTGTTACTCCATTCCAAAGACATGTTCACTGCTGTCTGTGATCTTCTCTAAACCATGTGATCCTAGAAGGCTGCTCTCAGTTTCAGGTTTTTTTCTCCAGTTGAAGATTTGCTGACAACCGGTCAGCTGTGATAGAAATACATATAAAAGATCTGTCTGAGATCCTGAAAGTCAATCTATTTATCTCATACCTTTTCTTAACTAATTCTACACTCTCAGAAATACATTTATCGAATTGTACTTAGAGGTACAAGCGCTTATCACGCTTGCCCTGTAAGGCACGTCCATTGTACCATTTGTTATAGGTATATAATTGTACCCTTGCAGTTTGAGCCAAAATGTACAAATTTGCCTTTTTAGGGTACTACCACATTGACAAAGTAGTTTTGAACTTTTATGTGGCAAAAAGGTACCTCTTCTCTATACCAAGTCCCTCGTGTACATGCCTCTCCACCTTCCCACTTCTTCTTCCCAATTTGGGGGTAGCCCCGACCAGGACTCGAACCTGGACCCAAGCTAACAGCTTAACCATTACGCCAAGAGGTCCGTCGTACCTCTTGACAAGGTCGCTCAGATTTGGGTTAATGACGCTACAATATAAATTACAGCACTTTATTGTCACATGCTCTTATGTAAGCTTTTATAAAGACTTCAGAACTGGCAGCGTAAATGCTCAAACTTGAACAAAAATAACCATAGACCACTTAAACTGGTACAGAACTAACCGAAAGCCACACCCCCACTGAGCTACGCCTCCAATGATTGTACCTTTCAAAATATTGGGTATAAAAATGTACCATTATAGTAAATGATTTGCACATTTACCCTAAAAGGCCCGAACTATACCATGTGAAATCATGTGTACCTCTGAAGGTACATTATATGTATTTTCATATGTTAGTACCCCAGGGAACAATACTGTGCCCTAACTGTACCCTTTGTTCTGAGAGTGTACAGTACCTGAAGTTAAAATATAAAGTGGAGCTCTAAGTTGTATTAAGGAAGTATTTCTATGTGATGTGAGGACACGTTTCTGAATCTAAATCACCAGTGACGGGGGCTGTCACTACAGTAACGACTTCTGACCACTCTTCTGTCAATGGCTTTTGTCATCCCAGACCGAGACAGTGTTTCACACTATCAAGGTGCTGAACTTTTCCCATAATCTTGACTGTTATGATTAGTGGGCTAAGCTTGCTGAATGGATAGTTTTGACTCCCCCAGAGGATCTTGTATAGCAGTGGGGATGCTCCACACTGGACCGGCTCCAACGTCTGGCCAAGGAAACGCATGACTCTCACTTCTAGAAAAATATTTGTTTACCTTTATTTAACTAGGCAAGTCAGTTAAGAACAAATTCTTATTTTCAATGACGGCCTAGGAACAGTGGGTTGACAACCTTGTTCAGGGGCAGAACAACAGATTTGTACCTTGTCAGCTTGGGGATTCAATCTTGCAACCTTTCGATTACTAGTCCAACGCTCTAACCAGAAGGCTACGCTGCCTCCCCCACAATAATAATAATAATAATGACTCTTACGTTATAGAAACAGCTACGATTACCAGATATATTTACAGTATACAAAATCGTATTCCAGTTTCTGTATCATCTCATTTTCCATCCTCTCTACTTCTTCAGTTACCCACCTGTGATTATGTGTCATGGAGCTTGTTGCTCATAATGTCTATATTTACGTCTTGTGGAATATTTTGTCTTTGAATGTAATGTGTTTAATAAGTGTGGAATTGCAGTTGGCTTTTTTTTGCCATGGTGTGTTTGTCGGAAGGCATACTTTCTGTTGATTTATTGTAGCATAGCTTTTATTTGGATATAGCACTTCGTTTTTGTATTCGTGTGTTTTGGCTCAAATGTGGCTGTGTGTGTTTAGTGTTTAGTCTTTTAGTTGAAATGAGTGTTAGCGTCTCCTTGTGTGTTAGGCTCTGTTTTCACTCGGTTGGCTGTGGCTTAGTAGAGCAGAGCTCCGGTCTTCCTGGGCTGTGGTGTCTGCTGCCTGTCTTTGTGACGTTAGACATGGCTCCATAATGGAGCTGGAGCTTTAGATTGAAGCTGGATGGTGTGTGTCTTACGTGTGTGCTGTTGTAGTCCTAGTCCATTGGATATGCCGCATCAGGGGTATCCCAGTGTTTGCTTATTTTCATACTCATCTTAGGCTACATGCCTTTGTGTGCATGAATTTCCTTCTAAAGCCACCCTTTATGTGGCTGCAAATGGTATGTGGGACTGTGTGTTCATGATTGTTTGCGCATGTTTTTCGGTTGTGCGTTTTCTTTGCCAAGGTGGATGGGTTTCTTTTCTTTGCCAAGGTGGATGGGTTACATTAGCAGGCTTTGTGTCTTGTTGTAGGGAGTCTTCCAAGCTTATGAATTGTGTATACCTGTCTTTATTGTGTTTGTGTTACGTAACAGATGGTCTTGTTCTAGGATTGTGTTTGTGTGTGTGTACTGTACACTGTATTTGGAAGCGTCTGCCTTTTATATCCACACAGTTTGAGCACAAAGAGTATGCACTTTCATCCTTTAGATTTAGATGCACAAGGATGTATGTGTGTGTTTATTTATCTTTCCATACACACTTCATCTATATGTCCTCAGACTCCCTTGTGTTGGCCGGTATGGTGCATTTGTACTTTAAACTTGGGTTTATGGGTGTGTTAGTTCTTATGCGTGTGTGTTTCTGTTTGTCAGTAAATCACATTACAGTAACAGGCTTTGACTTCGTCTACTGACTTCAAGACTAATATCTAGTCTGCCGTGCGGTCTGCATGTGTGCGTCTGCATACCGTATCTGTGTCACATTAACAGGCCTTGTCTTCGTGTTGATGTGTCTTCTAGGCTCATGTGGTTCAGCGCCGGCTTGGCCATCAGGACAGTAGTGTGAGCTCTGAGAGGTCGACCAGTCGAGCCCGGGGAATATGGTACTATGACTACAGAGTAAATATAATCTGAAACACACGCCGTGTACTTCAACACTTTCTCTCTACATGTCTCTATGGCAGCTCTATGTAGCCGTGGTTTATGTCCTTGCATCTCCTTGGGGATCTTCCCCTCATGGCTTCTTGAGTTCTCTGTACGACTTCTGTGCTGTCGTCGTTGTGATGTGGCAAGTCAGTGCAATTAGGTTTGGTGGTGTTTTGCAATACCGTGTATCTATTTTCACCGCTTTCCTCTCTTTACCTACTTGTATGTAGTACTTGTTTGTCTTCGTGTGTTTGGTGGACAATATTTGTGACTGTGAGTTTGCAAGAGTAACGTGGTGTCTTTATTGGTGCACATGTGTGCATTCTTCACCGTACGTGGCAACTCTGGATGTCTGTTTATGAACTGTTTATGAGTGTGTGCTGTCCTTTCTACCACTCTGTGTGTTTTTATGTCTGTCTATAATATGTATGTATGAGTGTGTTTGAGTAAAAGTGAAGAATGTATCAATATCTGACATTGACTGGTCCTTGTAGGGTAAGATATCTTTATTTATTTTAAGAAATCAAATCAAATCAAATCAAATTTTATTAGTCACATACACATGGTTAGCAGATGTTAATGCGAGTGTAGCGAAATGCTTGTGCTTCTAGTTCCGACAATGCAGTAATAACCAACAGTAATCTAACCTAACAATTCCACACTACTACCTTACACACACACACAAGTGTAAAGGGATAAAGAATATGTACATAAAGATATATGAATGAGTGGTGGTACAGAACGGCATGGCAGATGCAGTAGATGGTATAGAGTACGGTATATACGTATGAGATGAGTACTGTAGGGTATGTAAACAAAAGTGGCATAGTTTAAAGTGGCTAGTGGTACATGTATGCATAAAGATGGCAAGATGCAGTAGATGATATAGAGTACAGTTAAATATACTATGGAGATGGTAATTAGGTTGTGTAAACATTGTATTAAGTGGCATTGCTTAAAGTGGCTAGTGGTACATTTTTACATAATTTCCAATCAATTCCCATTTTTAAAGTGGCTGGAGTTGATCAGTATGTTGCAGCGGCCGCTAAATGTTTAGTGGTGGCTGTTTAACAGTCTGATGGCCTTGAGATAGAAGCTTTTTCAGTCTCTCCGTCCCTGCTTTGATGCACCTGACGTTGACCTCGCCTTCTGGATGTGTAGGCGGGGGTGAACAGGCAGTGGCCTGGGGTGGTTGTTGTCCCGTGATGTCTTTATATGGCCTTCCTGTGACATCGGTGTGTGGTCTGGTAGTGTGTCGAGGCAGGTAGTTTGCCCCTGTTGGCGAGACCTCACTACCCTCTGGGAGAGGCCTTTGCGGTTGTGGGGGAGCAGTTCGCCGTACCAGGCGTGATAAGCCGCACAGGGCTATGCTCATCGATTGTTGCATCTGTAGAGTTGTGAGCTGCTCTTCGTGAACAAAGCCGAATTTCTTTCAGCCTCCGTGAGGTTTGAGACGGCGCTGCTGCGCCTCTTCACCAACTGCCTGCGTCTGTGTGGGTGGCCAATTCAGTTTGTCCGTGATGCTTGTACACGAGGAACTTAAACTTATCACCTTCTCCATACTGTAACCCGGCGATTGTGGATAGGGGGTGCTCCCTCTGCCTGTTTCCTGAAGTCCACAATCATTTCTCCTTGCTTTTGTTGACGCTTGAGTGTGAGGTTATTTCCTGACACACACTCCGAGGGCCTACCTCCTCCCTGTAGGCCGTTCTCGTCGTTGTGTAATCAGCCTACCACGAGTGTCATCCGCAACTGAATGATATGCTTGGAGGTGCATGGACCACGCGTGGTGGCGTGGACAGGGAGTACGGAGGGCTTCAGAACGCACCCTTTGTGGGGCCCCAGTGCTTGGAGATAGGGTGGAGATGTTGTTACCTACCCTCACCACCTGGGGGCGGCCCGTCAGGAAGTCCAGGACCCAGTTGCACAGCGGCGGGTCGACGACCCAGGGTCCAGCTTCGATGCGGTTTGGAGGGTACTATTGTGGTTAAATGCTGAGCTGTATTGATGAACAGCATTCTCACATGGGTATTCCTCTTGTCCAGATGGGTTAGGGGCAGTGTGCAGTGTGGTTGCGATTGCGTCGTCTGTGGACCCATTGGGTCGGAGCAAATTGGGAGTGGGATCTAGGGGTGCCGGTAGGTGAGGTGATATGGGCCTTGACTAGTTCTCAAAGCACTTCATGATGACGGAAGTGAGTGCTACGGGCGGTAGTCGTTTAGCTCAGTTCCTTAGCTTTCTTGGAACAGAACCAATGGGGCCCTCTTGAAGCATTGTGGAACAGCAGACTGGGATAAGGATTGACTTGAATATTGTCCTAAACACACCAGCCAGCTGGTCTGCGCATGCTCTGAGGACGCGGCTGGGAATGCCGTCTGGGCCTGCAGCCTTGCGAGGGTTAACACGTTTAAATGTTTTACTCACCTCGGCTGCAGTGAAGGAGAGCCCCACTCACTGCAGTGTACACGTCTTTCCATCCACTCACCTTGAATCACATCATTTTTTCCCCTTCCAAATGGACGTAATCCATTACAATCCAGTAGAGGCCTGTATATGCACACACCCTCTGGAAACAAATGTAGCTTTTAGAAGAAATGGCCTTGGGAGAGCAGACAGGTTTTATGTACTGCACGTGTATAGCCTACACATGCACACACACAGCCTCAGCCATACACTACAGAGCACTGTGATAGCGCTGAGTGCGCCTGTTCTCTAGGAGTTTAGTAATCTGGAGAGACGCAAGCAGATAAACACAGCGATATGACACAGTATTAGATTCCTCCACAGATATGAGATTAAAGGCTTTCATTTCTTCTATCTCTGATCTCTCAACCCTCCTCTCTTCCACTGGCCGTGTCAATGGAGGAATGCTTGTGACACATGTACGTCACGCCATACTGCCACATGCCATGATTACACAGCATCACATCAATATGACACGAGAGGGACAGATACACACACTGATATGAGGGAAGGAAGGGGGAGAAGGAGGGAGGGAAGAGGGAGATGAACACGCACCAGACGGAGGGTGTGAGAGAATGAGGCGGGGAGCCGGCCATGCAAGGGAAGAAGAGGGGATCTGGAGAGGGAGGAAGAGAGAGAGGGCGGGGGGAACGTGAGTGATGGGAAGGGGGCATGCTGAGTGTAAATCACCATGTTTGGCTTGAGGATCTGATTACTGGATACAATTGACGCATTGACTTCACATGACGATTACAAATGAATAGACAGGGCTGGGATGCATTGCTTTAAATTGACCACATATTACAGACAGAGGGAGAGGGGGATGGAGAGAGAGGGAGGACATGAGAAGGAAAATCAATTGTGCCTCGTAGCGAGTCAGCACAAGCTGACATAAAATGTAATTCCAAAGATGTTCTGCAGTCATTTCCATTTCTTGGAAGATATGAAAACATAGGATAGGACATACATACGCACACACACGCACGCACGCACGCACGCACGCACACACACACGCACAAGCACACACAAGCACAAGCACAATCAAGAACGTTGATCGACCGCCTCTACCCTCAGACAATCAAGTTAAGAAACACACATTGAAGATCATAGATGCACTTATCAATCCATTTCAGAAACTGACTGAGGGGGAGGCGGCGGCTGGAGACGTTATCCTCAGCATTCTGCTCACATATGGCCCACTATATCCAACGTGTCAACAAAGCTGTGAAATCCTAGAACAAAATGGCCGAAGGCCGCAGAACGAAAATAGGAGCATAAACATGCTCAACACTCGCTGACAAGTCGGCGCGGGAACTCAGAGCTGCAGCAAGAGGCTTCGCATGTGAAAACATTCTACAAGTAGTATAATATTGGTTTCTTACAGGGGAACGTTGATTCCATGGCATCAGTCTTCCAAATGTCCGCCGTGAACTTACAGAAAAGAGAGTAGGGTCTAAGATGAGAAGGCAACTGAGACAGACAAGGTGAAAAATACATAGATAATTTACCTCTCAGGATATCCCTTAGTTACTGTAGGTCAGAATGAAATAATATAGAAATATTTCAGGGATCCCTACAAAGGTGGAACTGGTACTGTTCATGTGTATCAGATATGAATCCAATATATATTTATACTTCCTGTTTGACATGAATCAGAGATTTTTTTCAGCACTCGCGTGCGTAATGCATAGCTTTTGTGTGAGGGAGAGGAATGATATCTCAGTATTAACAGCTTATCTAACACATTGCCTGAGACTGAATACAAATACACACACAGTGTTAGCATTAGGCTGGCGAGACCTCAGCCTGGATACATCAGCCATACATCACTGAGGGAGAGAGGGAGTGGGGGGAAAGAGCAGCTTACACCACTTCCCACTGGGATCACACACAGCAGGAGATCAAAGGAGAGAGGGAGAGAAATATAGAGTTAAGACCGCAAGGTGAGAAAGAGGTAGAGAGAGAGGTATAGAAAGAGAGAGGTATAGAGAGAGAGAGGTAGAGAGAGGTACAGTTGAAGTCAGAAGTTTACATACACTTAGGTTGAAGTCATTAAAACTCATTTTTCAACCACTCCACAAATTTCTTGTTAACAAACTATAGTTTTGGCAAGTCGGTTAGGACATCTACTTTGTGCATGACACAAGTAATTTTTCCAACAATTGTTTAGAGACAGATTATTTCACTTATAATTCACTGTATCACAATTCTAGTGGGTCAGAAGTTAACATACACTAAGTTGACAGTGCCTTTAAACAGCTTGGAAATTTCCAGAAAATGATGTCATGGCATTAGAAGCTTCTGATAGGCTAATTGACATCATTTGAGTCAATTGGAGGTGGACCTGTGGATGTGTTTCATCAAATGATGTCACTTAGTTCTTTCAGAAGCTTCTAATGCATGACATCATTTTCTGGACATTTCCAAGCTGTTTAAAGGCACTGTCAACTTAGTGTATGGAAACTTCTGACCCACTGGAATTGTGATACAGTGAATTATAAGTGAAATAGTGTCATGAAATAGTGTCATGTGTCATGCACAAAGTAAGTGTCCTAACCGACTTGCCAAAACTATAGTTTGTTAACAAGAAATGTGTGGAGTGGTTGAAAAACAAGTTTTAATGACTCCAACCTAAGAGTATGTAACTTTCGACATCAACTGTACACTGTAAATGTTTTTGGCTAAGGTGTACGTAAACTTCCAAATTCAACTGTATAGAGAGAGAGAGATGTATATAGAAGATGTGAAAGAGAATAAAAGAGAGGGGGAGTGGTATAGAGGTAGAGAGAGATGTAATAGAGAGATGTAAAGAGGTAGAGAGAGAGGGGGAGTGGTATAGAGGTAGAGAGAAGATGTTATAGAGAGATGTAAAGAGGTAGAGAGAGGAGGGGGGAGTGGTATAGAGGTAGAGAGAGATGTATATAGAGAGATGTAAAGAGGTAGAGAGAGAGGGGGGAGTGGTATAGAGGTAGAGAGAGATGTATATAGAGAGTGTAAAGAGGTAGAGAGAGAGAGGGGGAGTGGTATAGAGGTAGAGAGAGATGTATATAGAGAGATGTAAAGGTAGAGAGAGAGGGGGATGGTATAGAGGTAGAGAGAGATGTATATGAGAGATGTAAAGAGGTAGAGAGAGAGAGGGGAGTGGTATAGAGGTAGAGAGGATGTATATAGAGGATGTAAAGAGGTAGAGAGAGAGGGGGAGTGGTATAGAGGTAGAGAGAGATGTATATAGAGAAGATGTAAAGAGGTAGAAGAGAGAGGGGGGAGTGGTATAGAGGTAGAGAGAGATGTATATAGAGAGATGTAAAGAGTAGAGAGAGAGGGGGAGTGGTATAGAGGTAGAGAGAGAGTATATAGAGAGATGTAAAGAGGTAGAAGAGAGAGGGGGAGTGTATAGAGGTAAGAGAGAGATGTATATAGAGAGATGTAAAGAGGTAGAGAGAGAGGGGGAGTGGTATAGAGGTAGAGAGAGATGTATATAGAGAGATTAAAGAGGTAGAAGAGAGAGGGGGAGTGGTATAGAGGTAGAGAGAGATGTATATAAGAGGATGTAAAGAGGTAGAGAGAGAGAGGGGGAGTGGTATAAGAGGTAGAGGAGATGTATATGAGAGATGTAAAGAGGTAGAGAGAGAGGGGGAGTGGTATAGAGGTAGAGAGAGATGTATATAGAGAGATGTAAAGAGGTAGAGAGAGAGAGGGGGGAGTGGTATAGAGGTAGAGAGAGATGTATATGAGAGATGTAAAGAGGTAGAGAGAGAGAGGGGAGTGGTATAGAGTAGAGAGAGTGTATATAGAGAGATGTAAAGAGGTAGAGAGAGAGGGGGGAATGGTATAGAGGTAGAGAGAGCGAAAGAGAGAGAGAGGGGAGAGTGATATAGAGGTAGAGAGAGATGTAAAGAGGTAGAGAGAGAGAGGGGGGAGTGGTATAGAGGTAGAGAGAGATGTATAATAGAGGAAGTGTAAAGAGGTAGAGGAGAGAGGGGGGAGTGGTATAGAGGTAGAGAGAGATGTATATAGAGAGATGTAAGAGGTAGAGAGAGAGAGGGGGGAGTGGTATAGAGGTAGAGAGAGATGTATATAGAGAGATGTAAAGAGGTAGAGAGAGAGAGGGGGGGAGTGGTATAGAGGTAGAGAGAGCGAAAGAGAGAGAGAGGGGAGAGTGATATAGAGGTAGAGAAAGATGGGGTATGCAACGGGCACAGTACATTTAGGCCCTTGGGGAATATTGATTGGAAAGAGAAGTAAAGAGCAGAGGAAAATGTATTCTATGTGGGAAGCAAATATAAGAGTTCTAGGCCTGTCTGATCAAATCTGAGGGACATTAATTTGTGAGAATACACCATACAAAAGGAAATGGGAGAAGATAAACCCGCAGGTCTGTCGAGTCTAAATTGTACAAGACATCCCGTACTGTAAGAAAAAGGACATATTGTATCAGTTTAATATAGCAATCTTACTTGAGAATTAACCTCCTACAGAATATGTATCATTGCATATGACTAGTGTGTGGGTGGTGGTGAGTAGGCATACTGTATGGAATTGTTATAATATATGTCCTCAAGGCAGAGATTGCATGCTGGACTACAGTACTAGGCAGCCATGTTACAATCTCCCTTTCTGTCTGATCATGGTGGCAGAGGTGAACACATCGCTGTTACAGAGGCCTCAGAAGTCAGTCAGCATGCAGGGATTTAGCCAGCGTGTGCTCTGCTATGGATAGCTACCAAACTCCTAGTGAGGGGGACGCTCACCAGTTTGTGCTGTCAGACATTTTTTGACTATCAGACAGTGGAATAGTGAGTAGTTTAGAAGAGTTTGCTGATTTTGAAGAATGACAACCAGACTGTAATAGACATTTCAGTGGGATCTATTCTAACTGAAGAAAAAACAAACATTTCTGTCCCTCTCGCTTCTCTCTCTCTCTATCTCTCTCTTTCTCTCTCTCTCTCTTTCTCTTACTGTTTGTCTTTGTCTCTATCTCTCTCTGTCTCTGTCTCTGTCTGTGCTCTCCTTCCCTCCAGGCGGATGCTGTCACCAGTTTCCTCCGTGCGGCCCGTTCAGGGAACCTTGACAAGGCTCTTGAACACATCAAGAATGGAATAGACATCAACACATCAAATCAGGTCCGTCAGAGAGTCCTCACACTGCCCAAGGTCACAGTCTGGTACACTGCCTCTGGACCACAGAGTTTGTCTCGTAAAACATTTATTACATCAGACTTTATTAAGATTAAATTATAGATGTATTTTTTATAGATGGCATTATTTGGTTTCGGCCAATCAGATCTATTAACAGTCAAGTCTAGCCTAGATAAACTGTATTTTCCAAGGATCTGTGTGTGTGTGTGTGTGTGTGTGTGTGTGTGTGTGTGTGTGTGTGTGTGTGTGTGTGTGTGGTGTGTGTGTGTTGGCGGTACAAAGTGTGTGTGTGTGTGTGTGTGTGTGTGTGTGTGTGTGTGTGTGTGGATGCATAACCATGTTCCCACATTGTCCCCTGTGTTCCTGTGTCCTAGCTGTGTTTACTGCGCACTAATGCCAGTCATTCACAACCTTAATGAGAAAATGTTAATAATTAGCCATACAGCCAGACCCTCTCTCGATTCCTCCCTGCTCCTCTCCTATCCTACCCTTTATCTGTTCCATTGCACCTTGTTGCATCATGACAGAAGCGCAACGCTTAAAGGTGTGCTGTGCAGAAATCACTTTGCCATTTCCTGGTTTCTAAAATTCTAATAGTTTGCCTAATATCCGTTTATGTGACAAAACAAGCATGTATAGTACAGAGAATCATTGTACCATCTAAACCACTGTGAAATATACTTTCCTTAACCAAAACACATGCATTTTCAGCTGTTTGAAGTTGGTGTACATAACCGAAAGTAAGACACAAAAATGAAACTTAAGAATGAGAAGCATAGAAATAGTGCAAAGGGAATAGATCTACCGCTTCCTAGACTAGCTTTCAATGAGAATGACAGATTTATAACAAAAAGTTCTATGTCAATTTGGTCAGGTGGCTGAAAAAGTTACATATTGTACTTTTAAATAACGTCAAATTCACATGTAAAGAATAGCTGAGGTGCATGCATTTTTTGTTTCTGACTCATCTCAAGTGGCAAGCTTTGTAACACATACGGTATGCCAGCCTATTTATGAGTGGAAGCTTAAGTGGAAGGGACTCAGTTGTTGTATTTTTCATTAGTAGTTTGGTGAATGGAAGGTAGTTCAGTTTGTACACAAGCACTGGCAGGGAGCGCATGCTCTGGCCAGCTCAGGGAATGCACACCCACTCTGTAAGCCTACAATCTGCTACTGCAACCCCTCAGCACCATTCACAGAAACAACCATGGCACCAAGCTGTCAATGTTGTGAAACTAATACCACTATCTCTACACCAAGTAATACTACCACTATAATAATGCCACTACTGGCTAAGGATCAGAGGTAGAGCTATGATACAAATGAGGATGCATGCTTTAGTGTGCCTTCAATGCACATGCTGCATGTGTGTATATGTGGGGATGTGACGTTGTAAAACATGTTTTCTATATGTGTTCAAGTTAGGATTGGGGTTGAAGTAGAGCAAATAGCTATGATAATTGTTGGAGCTACTGCTGCTGTTCTAGAAGTCAGGGTTTTATATGTGAAGTCAGTCTGTCAACCTGCCCCTGCCCGATCTACAAACCAGCAGACTCCTGCCAGCTCACACATACACGTGTGTGTGTACGTGCGTATGTGCGTGTGCATGCATGCGTGTGTTGCCCCCGTGTGTGTGTGTATGTGTGTCTCCCCTCAGTGTGTGCATGCACTGCAGATGTAGTACGTTATTCATATGAATTGGGTGACACTGCAGTATGAGGGCGGGACCAGTGTGGTATACAGAGTCTCCCTGTGGCCAGTCATGGTACTGCAGGCTGGCAGAGCAGAGACAGGCCCTGACTGTACTCTTAGTCTGTCTGATTCTGCAGCTATATGCCCTGACAGCCTGAGACAAACCCATGCTGTCTGCTTCCTTTGAGACCCGACTGTTTCAGTCTTAAGGTTGTTTATCTTCAGAAATCTTTTTGTTCTGCTTTGTAGCCACTGTGGGTTTTGAGTTTCTCTGCTTGTTATTTTTAGTATATTTACTGTTTAGGAATCCATGTGATGGATGGACTAAAAGACAGAAAGATTCTATTGGGGCTCATTCTGTTGGCTGATGATTTTGTCTGATGGTTATGTATGGTCAATACTGATCTTCACTGCTGTCTCTGCAGAATGGGCTCAATGGTTTGCATCTGGCCTCAAAAGAAGGCCACGTCAAGATGGTCCTGGGGCTACTACACGCAGGCATTGTCTTGGAGACCACCACTAAGGTACTACTCACACACTACTCACTGCTTACCATGACTCTACTCACATACCACAGATGCATAAGACCTACCTCTGCCTTATGCTTGAGATATTCACCAGCTATAACAGACTGTTTACAGACAGAATCCACTATATACAGTGCCTTCAAAAAGTATTCACACCCCTTGACTTTTTACGCATTTTGTTGTGTTACAGCCTGAATTTTAAATGTATTAAATTGAGACTTTTGTTCACTGTCCTACACACAATGTGGAATTATGTTTACATCTTTTTTTTAAACAAATTCATGAAAAAGTATTCAACCCCCTTTGTTAAGGCAAGTCTAAATAAGTTAACGAGTTAAACTGTGCTTAGCAAGTCACGTATTAAGTTGCATGGACTTGCATGGACTACTCTGTGTGCAATAACAGTGTTTAACATGTTTTTTTGAATGACTACCTCAACTCTGTACCCCACACACAATTATCTGTAAGGTCCCTGAGTCGAGTAGTGAATTTCAAACACAGACTCAACCACAATGTCTGCTTTAAAAACGCAGACATTGAATATCCCTTTGCGCATGGTGAAGTTATGAATTACACTTTGGATGGTGTATCAATACACCCTGTCACTACAAAGATACAGGCATCCTTCCTAACTCATTTACCGGAGTGGAAGGGAACCGGTCAGGGATTTCACCATGAGGCCAATGGTGACTTTTAAACAGTTACAGAGTTTATTGGGCGTGATAGGAGAAAACTGAGGATGGATCAACAACATTGTAGTTACTCCACAATACTAACTGAACTGACAGAGTGAAAAGAAGTAAGCCTGTACAGAATACAAATATTCCTAAACATGCATCCTGTTTGCAACAAGGCACTAAAGAAATACTGCAAAACAATGTGGCAAAGCAATTAACTTTTTCTTCTGTATACAAAGTGTTGTTTTGGGGGAAAATCCAATACATTACTTACCACTCCATATTTTCAAGCATAGTGGTGGCTGCATCATGTTATGGGTATTGCTTGTAATCTTTAAGGACTGTTGAGTTTTTCAGGATAAAAAATAAACGGAATGGAGCTAAGCACAGGCAAAATCCTAGAGGAAAACCTGATTCAGTCTGTTTTCCACCAGACACTGGGCAATGAATTCACCTTTCAGCAGGACAATAACCTAAAACACAAGGCCAAGAGTTGCTTACCAAATGTTCCAGAGTGGCTGAGTTACAGTTTTGACTTAAATCTGCTTGAAAATCTATGGCAAAACCTGAAAATGGTGTCTAGCAATGATCAGCAACCAATTTGACAGAGCTTGTAGAATTTTTTAAAGAATAAAGGTGAAATGTTGCACAATCCAGGTTTGGAAAGCTCTTAGAGACTCACCCAGAAAGACTCACAGCTGTAATCGCTGCTAAATGTGATTCTAACATGTATTGAATCAGGGGGTTTATTTTTCGTGAATTGTTTACAGATGTTAGCATTTTTCTTCGTCTTTAAATATTACAGAATATTTTGTGTAGATTGTTGACAAAAATAGGACATCAATCCATTTTAATAAAAACATTTAAATGTGGGAAAATCAAGGGGTGTGAATACTTATTCATCTCATTTGATAGGCCTATAAACGTATGTATCTAATTTAATCTATTCAATATCAATCTATTAAGTCATAAGTCAGTCCCTCCAGAATTCAGCGATTCTGCGATCACAATTTTTTTGCCAAATCAACAATTCTCGGCATATTATGCGAGGGCTTGCAAATTTGACCAATTACCGCTCTTTTTCCTCATAAAACAGTCTAATCATTGCAATATTATCGAATAAAACTGACCCATCACCGCAGTACAAAAAGAGGGCCTGTAACTTCAACTAATCACCGCAGATTTACCGCATAATATGGTTGAATCAATCGACACGCTAACAAACTTTTTCCTTTGTCAGCGCATTTTCACAACAAAATATCAGAATTGCCACAGCAAAATCAAGCCTTTTGCCTGCAAATATCCCCCAAAATCCCCACAAAATCCTGGAGGGACTGAAAAGTCATAACTCATTATTTCTGAGCGCTGTATCCTTATCAAAGCTTTGTAAGTAGAGATTTGGGTCATAAGGCTGAACTCAGACTGCTCTCTGCTCTGTCTCTCTCTCTCTGTGTGTGTTTGTGTGTCACCTCCAGAAAGGGAACACTGCCCTCCATATCGCTGCGTTGGCAGGCCAGGAGAAAGTGGTGGCTGAGCTCGTCAACTATGGAGCCAACGTCAATTCCCAGTC
>NC_036844.1:16978824-16988044 GCF_002910315.2 Salvelinus sp. IW2-2015
AACTAGTGCTGTTACGGTGACCATATTACATATTACTGCCACACCGGCGGTCACGAGTCATGACCACCGCAAATTCCACGCGACCGTTTAGTCATGGTAATTAGTCTTCTCCAAGCTCTGATGCTGCTGATTGATGGTCATTAGTAGTCTACCAAACTTCATAACTGCCTGGTACTCAGCACTCTATTGTCTCTCTAATCACTCTGACATCAATGCAAATGTATTGAAAATCTAATCAAACACTTCATGAAAGCCCATGAGCTCATGTTGCGCAACATTTCTATAGGCTATGTAATTGCGTGAGAAAACACTGTTTGATGGCCTCTATTAAAAAGAGGAGGGTCCCATCAGCTTTCTATAGACTAGGACTACTATATTTCATTCTCAACTTTCCAAATATTAAGCACATTGCTTCGCTTTACAACAGGAGTATATCCTACCTGGCTGGCATAAAAATGAACCATGGGAAAAGTGTCCTCCATTCGCTACAGATGACACGTATTTTTTCCCCCCAAGACATTTGCATGATAATGGTCGATTCTAAATCAAAACTAATTTCACACATATGATTTAGTATATGTAAATACAAGATTACATTAAGAATAGTCTGATGGGTGACAATATTAGTGTATCACTTGTGAATTCTGTATTATTATTTGTGAATGATGCTCAGCATGTGCAGTAAGAAAAGAAACAGCGCATGCCTTTTTTGTGTGCAACTTTTTTCAAATCATAGTCACACACCTCATGTAGCTTAGCCCATAGGCCAATATGTTTTGATAAGGTTTGTATCACAACTAAAGTAGCCAAATAACTTCTTAAAATTAAGCACATTAATTATTTTTACAACCGTTGTAGAGCCTAAGTGGCATACATAGGCGGGGAGTGAGTTTCAAGTTTGGGGAATATCATTTTCACCATAAAAATGCACCTTTATAATAAAGCATTACTTGCATAATCTCAATTGCAGTCCTTTTTGAGAGTAGTGTTTTCCCGCTAACTGATTGCATTTTGCAAAATTGTGCGCATTTCTGCGCTTAGAATGTGAAGAAATAGCCTAATAGTTTATTAACATTTTAAGCTAAAGTTTCTGATCTGTTGCATCAACCTCATTGCTATTGAAAGGTTTTTTGATGCGAGTATGTTTGAATATTATTTTCTCGCACAGAAAGACAAGTTCACCAATAGAATAGGTCAACTTTTGTACTATGGGGGATAGTAGATTGACATAGGCTAGTGCTTTTGCTGTTTGTTAGGCCTACTCATCTACTCATGATGGTTGATGAAAAGTACATGTGGACAGTACCTCTAACATCTTCACTATGCGTCTCAGAATTCACTAAGAGGGATGCGAGCAGTTGCGTCCCTGATGTGTCTGTCTTCACTTGTAGCCTACTTTGGAGTTGAGATGCCTGTGAGAAGAACCTGATCACATGAGGGGCATTGGCTAATAAGAATTGAGATATCTGAGAGAGCCATGTGAGTGAAAGGTGCAGAGCACGCCGATTGGCAGCCAGGAGAAGGGAATTATAATTATTACATTCAGCGCAAACGCACAATGGCCACTTTGGCCGCAAAAGGCATGGATTTTTTAGGGGGCATTATGGCTACCGGGAAATTTGAGGCCTGATGAAAATATTATGAAGCGCTTGTCAAATTGTGAATGAGAGCCTGTCGAAGTGTGTGCAGCCTGCACAAGAAACAAAGCAGAGCTCATGCCTTTCATGCGACTTTTTTCAAATCATCATTAGAGTCGCATCATGCAGCCAGCCTTAGAATATATTACAAATAAAAAAATAGCCCAAAGTTTGTATTACAACTAAAGTTGCATAAATAATTCTAAATTAAGCATATAGGAGGACCTGTTTCTTTGTTAACCACTCAGCACAGAGTAGCTGCATGTGCAGCTTTCTATTTTATTCAGCTGTTCAATTGTATTCTTCATACAATAAAATAATGCCACGGAATTCTAAGCTTATCTTGTCTGCTAATTGAACTAGTGTAGCCCACAGCCATATGGCATAGCCAGATCTAGGCCTAACATAAGGACAACTCAGAGTATGCTATTATATTCTTCTGAAATAGACTACATTTTCAGTTAGACCTGTCTAAAATAAATAATGGATTGATTTTACTTCACTTCATTCCTAAAGAAAATAGTGTACTTTTTACTCCATACATTTTGACTGATACCCAAAAGTACTCGTTACATTTTGAATGCATAGCAAGGCAGGAAAATTGTCTAATTCACACACTTATCAAGAGAACATCCCTGGTCGTCCCTACTGCCTCTGATCTGGCGAACTCACTAAGCACAAGCTTTGTTTGTAAATGATGTCTAAGTGTTGGAGTGTGCCACTGGCTATCAGTAAATAGAAAATACAAAACATTTGCCGTCTGGTTTGCTTAATATACCTTTCTAGGACACACGTTCCGCTAGCGGAACCCCTCGACAACATTCCGCTGAAAAGGCAGTGAAGCGTAATTCAAAAATATTTTTTTGAAATATGTAACTTTCCCACATTAACAAGTCCAATACAGCAAATAAAAGATAAACATCCTGTTAATCTACCCATTGTGTCCAATTTAAAAAATACATTACAGCGAAAACACAACATATGATTATGTTAGATCACCGCCAAGTCCAAAAAACACACAGCCATTTTCCCAGCCAAAGATAGGAGTCACAAAAAGCAGAAATAGAGATAAAATGAATCACTAACCTTTGATGATCTTCATCAGATGACACTCATAGGACATCATGTTACACAATACATGTATGTTTTGTTCGATAATGTGCATATTTATATCCAAAAATCTCAGTTTACATTGGCGCCATGTTCAGAAATGCCTCCAAAATATCCGGAGAAATTGCAGAGAGCCACATCAAATAACAGAAATACTCATCATAAACTTTGATGAAAGATACATGTTTTACATAGAATTAAAGATACACTTGTTTTTAATGCAACCGCTGTGTCAGATTTCAAAAACACTTTACGGAAAAAGCAAACCATCCAATAATCTGAGACGGCGCTCAGATAGAAACAACATTTCTCCGCCATGTTGGAGTCAACAGAAATACGAAATGACATTATAAATATTCCCTTACCTTTGATGATCTTCATCAGAATGCACTCCCAGGAATCCTAGTTCCACAATAAATTTTTGTTTTGTTCAATAATGTCCATTATTTATGTCCAAGTAGCTACTTTTGTTAGCACGTTTAGTACACATATCCAAACGCTCGTGCAGGTCCAGGCGAACTTCGGACGAAAACTTAAAAAACGTATATTACAGGTCGAATAAACTTGTCAAACTAAGTATAGAATCAATCTTTAGGATGTTGTTATCATAAATATTCAATAACGTTCCAACCGGAGAATTCTATTTCTTCTATAGAATGTGTCTATAGAAGTAATGGAACGCAAGTCGATATCATGTGGAATGCGCGTGACCAGGACCTGGCTCTCTGCCAGACCACTGACTCAAACAGCTCCCATCCGACTCAACATCACAGTAGAAGCTTCATTCAATGTTCTACAGACTGTTGACATCTAGTGGAAGCCGTAGGAAGTGCAAACAGATCCATATCCCACTGGGATTTCAATAGGCGATGAGTTGAAAATCGACCAGCCTCAGAATTCCCACTTCCTGTTTGGATTTTTTATCAGGTTTTTGCCTGCCATATGAGTTCTGTTATACTCACAGACATCATTCAAACAGTTTTAGAAACTTCAGAGTGTTTTCTATCCAATAGTAATAATACACGCTATTCATCCAAAGTGAAAATGCTGCCCCCTATCCCTAAAAAGTTATTAATATAAGGAATTAAAAATGATTTATACTTTTACTTTTACTTTTGATACTTAAGTATATTTTAGCAATTCAATTTACTTTTGATACTTCAAGTGTATTTGAAACCAAATACTTTTATACTTTTACTCAAGTAGTATTTTACTGGGTGACTTTCACTTTCTATTAAGGTATCTTTACTTTTACTCAAGTATGACAATTGTGTACTTTTTCCACCACCAGTGGCTTGTAGGATATGCATGGAAGCCAGGAGATGCTAAACATGTTTATGTTAATTAACGGTAAATTACTGTGAGACTGGCAATTATTTTCTTGACAATCGCCAGCTGACAAAATTTCATGACCGCCAAAGCCCTACTGGTAACCATGCATCATGTACCTCTTCTTTACAGAAAGGCTTCAGTCCCCTCTACATGGCTGCACAAGAGAACCACTTAGAGGTAGTTAAGTTCCTGTTAGAGAATGGAGCCAATCAGAGCCTTCCAACAGAGGTGAGTACAGGCCTACAGAGTCATGCCTTCTCAGATTTGTATTGGATTTAGTCCACTAGACAAATGTTACCATAACTTTCTCTCCTCTTTCCATTACAGTAATCTCAATTTACAATGTATCACATTTTCCTTTCCTCTTGTCCTCCGCCCCTATCTTCATTTTCTTCCACTCTCTCTTCCTCTCCCTCTACTTATCCTTCTCTCAACCCTTCCATTATCACTTGGCTTGTCTCCCTTTTCCTCCCACTCCCTTGCACCCTATCGTTGACATTCCTTACCTCCTTCTCCCTCCTCTCCTTCTCTTTCTCTCTCGCTACCTCTCCCTCTGTCCTTCCATCTCCTCCTTTCTCCCTTCTGACCTGACTCCCTGGCCACCCCTGCCTTTCTCCAACATTCTACCTCCATCTCTCTTCCCCTGTCTGTCAGGATGGGTTCACGCCGCTGGCGGTGGCTCTCCAGCAGGGTCATGAGAACGTGGTGGCTCTGCTCATCAACTACGGCACCAAGGGCAAGGTCCGTCTTCCCGCTTTGCACATCGCTGCACGCAACGACGACACACGGACTGCCGCAGTGCTGTTGCAGAATGACCCTAACCCCGATGTCCTCAGCAAGGTACTACTCAGTGTGTCTGTGTGTGTATGTGTGAATGATGACTTATTAAGCCTTAATATGCTGATGTCATTAGCTGATGTCATCAGTCAAAACACTGTTCTGTTGACTTGCAGAAAAGCAATAGCAACAAAGGTGATTATCTGCATTGCTGTTTGGGGTTTTAGGCTGGGTTTCTGTATAGCACTTTGTGACATCTGCTGATGTAAAAAGGGCTTTATAAATACATTTGATTGATAAACAAAAAAGCTTCCAATAAACAAAAAAGCTTTCGACAAAGCCGCCTGCAAACATGGATGATGAAAATAAGATGTTACTCTTTTCTGTCTCTCTCTCTCACTCTCTCTCTCACTCTCTCTCTCGCTCTCTCTCACTCACTCTCTCTCTCGCTCTGTCTGTAGACTGGCTTCACTCCTCTCCACATCGCGGCTCACTATGAGAACCTGAGTGTGGCCCAACTGCTAATAAACAGAGGCGCCAATGTCAACTTTACTCCCAAGGTCAGTCCATTAACCCTCACCGCTACTGCCTTAACCATGACATTGATAACATAGTCCCTCAAAGACCCCATTTCCTAACAGGAGAGTCTTTGATTAAATTGATTTAGAAATTGTTCTTTCCCCTCTCTCAGAATGGTATCACCCCCCTGCACATAGCTTCTAGGAGGGGTAATGCGATCATGGTTCGGCTTTTGCTGGACAGAGGGGCCCAGATAGACGCCATGACCAAGGTACTGTAACCCACCCTTTCTCCTCTTCCTCATGCTCCTCCTCTTCCTCCTCCTCATCCACCCCTTTCTGCCATTTGACTTGAAAACTGTTTAACCCTACCTGACTTCTTCACTCTCTTTAGGATGAGCTGACCCCTTTGCACTGTGCGGCCAGGAACGGTCACGTGAGGATCATCGATCTCCTGCTGGACCAGGGGGCTCCCATCCAGGCCAAGACCAAGGTCAGCCACGGGCCTCTTGGGGTCCACTATGGGGAAAATAAAGGGCCCTACTTTACGTCCACTTTGGCACAATATCACACCATTAACGCCACTTTGGCACAATATCACACACACTTGCATTTTCAGCAGTAACCAATGCCAAATGATTCTCTGCCAGCAACACTGAGGCGTGACTTATTTCAGTATTATTAATTTATAATTTTTTTTCCCTTTCAAAGGTCTTACACTGCTCTTCTCCTTTCTATCTCCCGGTCCTCCCTCTCTCCCCTCCAGAATGGACTGTCCCCCATCCACATGGCGGCCCAGGGAGACCACATGGACTGTGTGAGGCAGCTCCTTCAGTACAACGCTGAGATCGATGACATCACGCTGGACCACCTGACCCCTCTACACGTGGCGGCCCACTGTGGTCACCACCGCATGGCCAAAGTGCTGCTGGACAAGGGGGCCAAGGCCAACGCACGTGCACTGGTCAGAAGCTCTTAAGTGTCCTTCTATTTCTCTATACTGGTGTTAAGGGTGAGGTGTACTGTAGCTGTCCATTGGTCAGGTATACTGAGCTTTTATAACTGGGTCACGTTCAGTAGGCACAAACAGTAGAAAACATTATGAAATATGAATGAGGGTTGTTATTGGACAAGTTCAGGCAGGACCGTCTCCATTTCTAAATGCTTTCTCCCATTTTGTGCGTACCGAACATAACTCTATCCTGAAATAGTAAAATGTTGTGACTTTGTTCAGAATGGGTTCACTCCCCTCCACATTGCCTGTAAGAAGAACCACATGCGCTCCATGGACCTGCTTCTGAAACACTCGGCCTCCCTGGAGGCCGTCACAGAGGTGAGATAACACTCTTTTGAAGAGCAATGGATTTGGTGTACCACTGTTTGTAATTGTTGTAATAGTTTGCTGCCAATTATGCCATTACAGAAGGTCTGAAAGTGAGAATGTAGGCCTAATGGAGGTGGATTTATATAACACCTTAACCATTCTCTCTCTTCATGTGCCCCCCCTCCCCTTACATAGTCTGGTCTGACCCCCCTGCATGTAGCAGCCTTCATGGGCCACCTGAACATTGTGAAGAACCTGCTCCACAGAGGTGCTTCTCCCAATGCCTCCAATGTGGTGAGAGGCCACCCCTTTCTAACCTTTATTATTGACACAGGGGTGAAATATCCAGCGCTCTCTGATGGACTAGTAGTAACTTATCTTATTCTTATGTTGAAATGAACACCAGCAAAGGTTATGATGGATGGGTATGGATGGTCCAAGCATTCATACGGATTGGATGACTAAAGCCTGTTCTCTGTGTGTATAATGTGATATTTTAGTTGATGTGTGTGTGTTATTGATATTGCATGGCCTAGTCATGTGTTTAATGTCAGAGTGGTTGTGACAGGCTATGTGACCTCTGACCTGTGTTTGTGTAACAGAAAGTGGAGACGCCCCTCCACATGGCGTCCAGGGCAGGCCACTGTGAGGTGGCTCAGTTCCTGCTGCAGAACACAGCCCAGGTGGACGCCAAGGCTAAGGTACTGTACACACTCTCATGCAGCCATACACATCTATGAGCATTCATAATGTTTTACCACAAACTCTGTCCTGGTTGGAATACACATTCAAAACCACCAGCACATGGTACATATCAGGGGAGCATATTTGGTTTTAGAAGTGGGGGGGACATAATATAAGTTGGATAAACACTCCAAGCAGCCTACCTGACTGGTCGGAGGTGTCCACATGGGGGGGACAAAAATGCAATTTCAGAATGTGGGTGGGACATGTCCCCCCCCCAGTGAAAGTGTATGCTGTTGTTACTGTTACATGCCGTTACTGTTACATGTATGCTGTTGTTGTAAAGATAGTAACTGAAGAGAAGAATATATATATGTAAATTCTTCAGTTACTATCTTTACAACAGCATACACTGCACAAATACCTTAATGTTACTGCTAGCTAAATACAATTGCCTACACGTATATCATTCCAACCTCTGTTTTTCCTCACTCTCTCTCTCTCTCTATCTCTAGGATGACCAGACCCCTCTGCACTGTGCGGCCCGTATGGGACATAAGGAGCTGGTCAAGCTGCTCCTGGAGCACAAGGCCAATCCTGACTCGGCCACCACCGCTGGCCACACCCCCTTACACATCGCCGCTCGTGAGGGACACGCCCACACCACCCGCATTCTCCTGGACGGGGCGGCCCAACAAACCAAGATGACAAAGGTTCTCCTTTAATTTACCAACTTTTCTTTCTTTTTTTTTCTCTCTCTCTCTCTCTCTCTCTCTCTCTCTCTCTCTCTCTCTCTCTCTCTCTCTCTCTCTCTCTCTCTCTCTCTCTCTCTCTCTCTCTCTCTCTCTCTCTCTCTCTCTCTCTCTCTCTCTCTCTCTCGCTTCTCTCTCTCTCTCTCTCTCTCTCTCTCTCTCTCTCTCTCTCTCTCTCTCTCTCTCTCTCTCTCTCTCTCTCTCTCTCACCCTCTCTCTCTCTCTCTCGTTCCCTATCCTCTCCTCTCTCTCTCTCTCTCTCTCTCTCTCTCTCTCTCTCTCTCTCTCTCTCTCTCTCTCTCTCTCTCTCTCTCTCTCTCTCTCTCTCTCTCTCTCTCTTCCTCTCTCTCTCTCTCCTCTCTCTCTCTCTCTCTCTCTCTCTTTCCTCTCACCCTCTCTCTTTCTCTCTTCTCTCTCTCTCCTCTCTCTCTCCTTTCCCTCACCCTCTCTCTCTTTCTATCTTCTATCTCTCTCTAACCAATTTTCTCTCAAGCTCGTTCCTCTCACTCCTAATCCCTTCACACCTCACCTTTTTTAGTTCTCCTGCTCATGCTGAAATCTGTGATGTGTGTGTTTGTGTGTGTCCAAGCGAAAGGCTTCACTCCTCTCATGTGGCCTGTAAGTACGGCAAGGTGACGTGGGTCGAGCTGCTGCTGGAAAGAGGAGCCAACCCCAACGCGGCTGGGAAGGTAGAAAAACACACTGCACCAACAACACGGACTGTCCTGTGCTTTTTATCTGTGCTAGGCATACTTCTCAGTGCCGTGACCGACCTAAAGCTTATGGAACTCTCCTGTGACCCGACTAACAAAATAAACCTTGTATTCTAAAGTACTGACCGTCATTATCACAGCCCAAAAGGAATCAGCATGTCCCACATTTTAGACATCATTTTTCATTTTAAACATGCGCCACAAAGGCAGACTGATATTCTGTGGTTTAGATAGCAGTGACATTAAGTGTGTGGTGTGTGTGTGTGTGTCCAAGCAGAACGGCCTGACTCCTCTACACGTGGCCGTCCATCACAACAACCTGGACGTGGTCAGCTGCTGCGTCAGCAAGGGAGGCAACCACACATCTCTCTCG
>NC_036844.1:16993587-17040215 GCF_002910315.2 Salvelinus sp. IW2-2015
TCTGGAAGGAGCATCGCAATCGCTATGGCGACGAGGTGCTCGAGACCATTTTGAATGGCATGGATGAAGGTCAGTGTAACGATGATAAATGTCACCCCTCTACAGTAGAGCCATGTTTATGTACTGTTATGTCTAAGGCCTCGTATGTAAGCGACAGTATATCATTTTACTGTAACAACAATGTTATACACACAAAAATATATGTAACACATTAACATAATCCATACCCCTTTCTCTCTGCCGCCCCTCTCCTTCCTCAGACCTGGAGAGTCACGAGGACTTGGAGAAGAAGAGAATCCGCCGCATCATCTCCACGGACTTCCCCCTCTACTTCGCTGTGGTGTCCCGCGTCCAGCAGGAGAGCGACCTGATTGGCCCAGAGGGCGGTCAGCTGGCCAGCATGCTGGTCCCTCATGTCCAAGCCATCTTCCCTGAGACAGCGGTCACCAAGAAAGTTCGACTGGGGCTGCAGGTGAGGAAGAGGAGAAGGACGAGGAAGAGAGGGGGAGATGCATGCAGAGCGATGCCTTACCTTACCTACTGGGTTATGTGAATAGAAAGGCAGTTTTTCATGTTGGCTCCCTAGGAGTGAATAGACTGTCATGCTTTCTGCACTGCTCTTCCAAAGACCTAGGGCTGTATTCAGTCAACTTTGATTGAATGGGACATCTTGTCAGGTAGCTGCTCTGTTCAGCTCACTCAATCAGTGCTGTCTGCCCTGCCAATCAAGCAAGTTTGGCACCACAGCAACAATGGAGCTGTCTAATGCATAACACTGACTACAGCATATAGAAACTGGCAGTCAGGAGTGCTGACTACCTCCATATACTGAAGTTGTATTCCTTTTATTTTTCCACGACCAAAGATTGTGTTGTTTTACTTCTTGCTGCGTCCATTTGTCCAATATCGCCTAATTATCATTGTGTCTGTTGTCCTTTGATTTAGATGTTTTCTGTACTGTATTTGTGATATTGAATTTTTGGATGTATGAATGTGTTTGCTTTGGTTCATTATTGTCTTTTTTGTTTTTCCTTTATCTAGCCTTTCATCATACTTCAGTTCCCTGTGCTAAATGAACTGATATTCAAATGTGCATGTCAGTTGGTTTGGTTTTACGTGTATGATTGTTTATCCATCGGTTAGATGTATGTTCAGGTTGGCCTATGTATTATGTTGTAATAATATGTTTTTTTGTCTTAATAATAGTTTGTTGACTATGTTCCAGAGGGCGAGTAATGTGAGAAAAAGTGTTGTGTTTTCTGTTGTATTTTTAACTTACGTTATTGTTCTTATTTTTGTCTCCCCTTTTAATACATCACTTGTCCTTTCTTCTCTCTATCCCTTTCTCTTTTCTTTCACTCTTTCTCATCTCCCGTCTTTCCTCTCCCTCTTCAGGCTCAGCCTATCCCAGACGAGCTTCTGACTCGACAGCTTGGTAACCAAGCGACCTTCAGCCCAGTGGTCACGGTCGAGCCACGACGACGCAAGTTCCACCGGCCAATAGGATTACGCATCCCGCTGCCCCCATCTTGGAGGGAGAGTCCACGTGACGCTGGGGAGGGGGACACCACCAGCCTGCGCCTCCTCTGCAGTGTCATTGGTATGGTCATGCATGGAGTTTACTTTATGTCCTTGACATCTGGTTCACGGCAAATAGCATTAATTGTCAACATAAGTGAGTGTTAGGACAGGGGTGAAGGGGACAGAACTAGTGCTGAAAGCTCCATACAGTAGTGGGTAAACAGGTAGTACAGAAGGGGCTAATCACACACCCCTGGGGTGTTCAGGATCAGCATGGCGGAGGTGTTGTTCCCAACCCTCACCGGTCTCGACCGGAGCATGGGGGGGTCTCAAGCAGTGAAATTATTACTAGTATCATCATTTTTTTATTATGCCCAGCTCATGAGTCCACTTGATGATGTGAGGCCTGAGGCAACTGTGTGTAATTTAGCCTATTAATACCTTTTTATGGCTGGGATCCCGTTAACGGGATCGATATGACAACAGCCAGTGAAAGTGCAGGGCGCCAAATTCAAAACAACAGAAATCTCAAAATAAAAATTCCTCAGACATACAAGTATTTTACACCATTTTAAAGATAAACTTGTTGTTAATCCCAKCACAGTGTCCGATWTCAAAAAGGCTTTARGACGAAAGCACAACATATCATTATGTTAGGTCAGCACCTATTCACAGAAAAACACAGCCATTTTTCCAGCCAAAGAGAGGAGTCACAAAAAGCAGAAATAGAGATAAAATGAATCACTAACCTTTGATGATCTTCATCAGATGACACTCATAGGACTTCATGTTACACAATACATGTATGTTTTGTTCGATAAAGTTCATATTTATATCCAAAAATCTCAGTTTACATTGGTGCGTTATGTTCAGTAATGTTTTGCCTCCAAAACATCTGGTGATTTTGCAGAGAGCCACATCAATTTACAGAAATACTCATAATAAACATTGATAAAAGATACAAGTATTACACATGGAACTTTAGATAAACCTCTCCTTAATGCAACCGCTGTGTCAGATTTCAAAAAAACTTTACGGAAAAAGCACACCATGCTATAATCTGAGTACAGCGCTCAGAGCCCAAACAAGCCATGAAGATATCTGCCATGTTGTGGAGTCAACATATGTCAGAATAGCATTATAAATATTCACTTACCTTTGATGATCTTCAACAGAATGCACTCCCAGGAATCCCAGTTCCACAATAAATGTTTGATTTGTTCCATAAAGTCCATAATTTATGTCCAAATACCCTCCTTTTTGTTCACGCGTTCAGTACACAATCCAAACTCACGATGCGCGGGCAAGTCCATGCGAAAGTTTAGACGAAAAGTCATATTACAGTTCGTAGAAACATGTCAAACGAAGTATAGAATCAATCTTTAGGATGTTTTTAACATAAATCTTCAATAATGTTCCAACTGGAGAATTCCTTTGTCTTCAGAAATGCAATGGAACGCAAGCTAACTCTCTCACGTGAACGCGCCTGGTCAGCTCATGTCACTCTGCCAGGCCCATGACTCAAAGAGCCCTCATTCCCCCCTCCTTCACAGTAGAAGCATCAAACAAGGTTCTAAAGACTGTTGACATCTAGTGGAAGCCTTAGGAAGTGCAATATGACCAATATCCCACTGTATATTCGATAGGCGATGAGTTGAAAACCTACAAACCTCAGATTTCCCACTTCCTGGTTGGATTTTTTCTCAGGTTTTTGCCTGCCATATGAGTTATGTTATACTCACAGACATCATTCAAACAGTTTTAGAAACGTCAGAGTGTTTTCTATCCAAATCTACTAATACTATGCATATATTAGCAACTGGGCCTGAGTAGCAGCCAGTTTACTCTGGGCACCTTATTTATCCAAGCTACTCAATACTGCCCCCAGACATAAGAAGTTATACACAAAAATGATGTTTCAAGTGACAATTGATACCGAAAAATTTAGAAAATTATTGCCTACACTCAAATGTTTTTCAGCAAAAAAGTAGTGTGTAGTTCCAGTAGGTAGCTACACCACTACATGGCTAAAAAGTAATTAACTACTGAAAACACTACTTAGATTTGAATTTAGTTCAACTACCACCAAGCTACTGCAAAATGTAGTTACATTTCTAGTTGAACTACATGTAGTTCACTACTCCCCAACACTGATTCTCACATAAGTATTCCTCTTGCCCAAGTGGGATACCACAGTGTGTAGTGTAATGGCGATTCATTGTCTGTGTATCTGTTGGGGCGGTATGTAAATTGTAGGGGTCTATGGTGTCGGGTAAGGTGAAGGTGATAAAGCCCTCAAAAGCACTAGCCTCTCAAAGCACTTCGTGATGACTGAAATGAGTGCTACGGGGCGATAGCATCACGAGCCCAGACAATCTTTTATGAAAGAGAGTTGGGAAAAGTAATCGGCCTCTGAGGGGAAAGAGAGAGATTGAGAAAGTGGAAGTGTATAAAAAAGAGAGATGAAACAGCCCCTTGTCTTCCAGGTGGAACAGCACCTGCCCAGTGGGAGGACATCACTGGCACCACCAAGCTGATGTACACCAACAACTGCGCCAACTTCACCACCAACGTCTCTGCAAGGTGAGTCCTAATTCACACCCTCCTTTAGATGTTATACAAAATGTATGAGGAATAACACCAGTATACTACTTTACCCTGTGCATAATAACCATTTGCAACCTCATCCTGTGCCAAACCATATTGAGTTCCATCCGCTAACACTATGCTACAGCCTTTAATCCATTAACTGTACACTTCGACACATAAAACAGATGCACACACACAAACAGCCACCATCTCTATCGACTATCCCTCAACCTTCTCTGTGCGTCATCTCTCCCCCTCTCCTCTTGTCCTCTCCCCAGGTTCTGGCTGGCAGACTGCCCGCGCACAGCCGAGGTGGTGACCTTCGCCAACCTGCTGTACCGGGAGCTGATGGCCGTGCCCTACATGGCCAAGTTTGTAATATTTGCCAAAATGAACGAGGCCCGCGAGGGCCGCCTACGCTGCTACTGCATGACCGACGACAAGATGGACAAAACCCTGGAGCTGCACGAGAACTTCAGCGAGGTGGCACGGAGCAGGGATATAGAGGTCAGCAGGGGTCAGGGGGCGAGGGGTTTAGTGTGTGTGTCAGTAGGTTCTACTGTCTTTAAATATGTTCACATAACTCAGACATTTGTGTGAATAATCCATGTTAGTCAATGGAGGATCTTTTTCTCTCGTGACTCTCTGTCGCCCCCCTCAGGTGATGGAGGGCATGCCGCTGCACCTGGAGTGCTCTGGGAACCTGGTGCCTGTGAGGAAGGCCACTCAGCAGCCACGCAGCTTCAGCTTCCAAGCCTTCAGAGATAACAGACTGCCTGTCTCTGTCAAGGTCTGTCTCCCTCTCATTGTCTATCTCTATTTTTGCACTGAATTGTGATTCAGTCGTTTTAATTGAAGTGTCAGTCTGTCAAACTGTCTGTTGGTGTATTTTACATGTTATTCAGGCAGGTTTTGCGTTGAATTGACAGTCGGTCAGTCGACAGTCGGTTGGTCTTTCGATCCGGTCTACATGTCTGTGTGTCTGACTGACTATCGGTGTTTCTGATATGTCGGTGTGTGTCTGTCATTGTCTTTCAGACATGTTTGTGTGTCCATCTATCCGTCCATCTATCTCTTTAACTTTATATATGTTCATTACAAGTGTTGTGTGTCTTCTCCCATCTCTATCATTCCATCTCTCCATCTGTTTCAAATCTTGCCATTTTTTTGTATATCTGTTCAGCCTGTCTTTCTATCTTTCTTTACCTGTGTGTTGCAGACAACACTTCTCTTTCACAGACCACCTGTCTATCTGTCTGTGTGTGTGTCTGTGCGTGTCTGTCTGTCTATACATCTTGTCTGCCTACCCATATGTATGACTGTTTGTCTACCCATATCTGTCCGTGTGTTATGTCTGTCTGTGTTTTCTGTCTGTCTGTGTGGCTTTGAGTGTGTGTGACGTGCGCTTCCATCTTAGTCAGTCTCAGACGAGTGCCTTGTGAAGTATTCTCCATTGTGGTGTACCTGCCGACTCTACCTAGCTGTAACTGTGTGCACGTCCTTTAGCTCTTTCACCTTCTTGCCTGCCTGCCAATCTTGTGGCCTGCCTGTCTGTATGTCTGTCTCACTGTCTCTCTTTCTCTCTCTCACGGTCACTCTGTTACTGTCTGATCTGACAGACGTCCAGGTAATTGTGCAGGTAAATCTCTCTCTCTCTCGCCTGCCTATGGACTGCTTCCATCTCTTCCCTCTGTGTTTCTGCTCGACAGACCACCACTCTGCAGGTTGTCTAATTCCCCCTTTTCTCTCTTCTTCTTCTTCCCTCTCTCTCTTTTTCATTACATTTCACCCTATCCTCTTTATCCTTCATATCTGTTCTGCTTACCTCTTCCTACCTTTGTCATTCTCTCGTGTCTCTCTTCCTCGAGTCCACCTCTTCTGATCTTCCTGGTCCTCTTTTTCGTCTTTCTTTCTCTATTTCTTTCCCTTGTATCTCCTTTCTCTCTCTGTGTCTATCAGGTCAGAGACAGCAATAAGGAAGCCTCTGGGTTCCTTTCTTTCCTGCGGAAGTCTACCAAGTATGAGGATGCACAGCACGTGCTGTGTAACCTCAACATCACCATGCCACCCTGTGTCAAGGTACACACTCATGAATGCACACACACTCCAACTCACTCTCTCACATTCAGAACTCCCACATAGTGAAACCATATTTTCACATGTATTACATTTAGAGTTCACATGTTTACACCACATTTTCACATGTGAGGAGAATAACATGTTTTCACCTCACATGTGAATTGCAGTGAAATTTGCTGTTTCACATGTTAAAACGTTAATGTGAAAATCAGATATGCAGTTTCACAAAATATAACTTTTGGAATTGTTCAATTGAATTGTTCAATTGTTCAAAAATAAACATGTGAAAATCTCACTTTCACATGTGGAATTGCATTTTCACATGTGAAAATCACATTTGCATTTCACATGTAAGAAATGTTAGCTAGCTAGAAAACCCAAAATGTCACTCAAACAGAAGGGGGAACTAACAAAGCGTCACTGACCAACCAAAACAAAACAGGTGGGGTTTTAGGAGAGGTTCTGAAAGACACAAGTCCACTGAAAGTTAACTAGCAACAACAACTGGAACATAAAAGACACCCACCATGAGCGGTCACTAAATATGCCCAAGAAGAGCAGTGATGTGAAGTACTTCAAAGTATTTTTATTTAAGTCGTTTTTTGGGGTATCTGTACTTTACTATTTATATTTTGGACAACTTTTACTTTTTCTTCACTACATTCCTAAAGATGTTCTTTTACTCAATACGTTTTCCCTATCACCCAAAAGTACTCGGGACAGGAAAATGGTCCAATTCACACACTTATCAAGAGAACATCCCTGGTCATCTCTTCTGCCTCTGATTTGTCAGACTCACTAAACACAAGGGATTCGTTTGTAAACTATGTTCAAGTGTTGGTGTGCCCCTTGCAAATTAAAAAACCACTAAAATGGTGCCATCTGGTATGCTTAATATAAGGAATTGGAAATTATTTAAACTTTTACTATTACAATTGATATTTAAGTATATTTTTGCAATTACATTTACTTTTTATAAAGTATGTTTAAAACCAAATACTTTTAGACTTTTACTCAAGTAGTATTTTACTGAATGACTTTCAATTTTACTTGAGTCATTTTCTATTAAGGTATCCTTACTTTTACTCAAGTATGACAATTGGGTACTTTCTCCACCTCTGAAGAAGAAGCAAACAAAAGGAAAACCCACACCAAACTCAAAGACAGGAGAAAACCATTAAGTGGATCAAAATGAAAGCAGAGAAGATCAGACAAAGGATTGCTTGTCTAGAATTCAAAATGGGGCACGCCAACTAAAGGTGTTAACCCTCTGTATCTATCAAGACCGCTGGAGCACTGGGCCAGCCACCCTAAATAGCACCTGGGCTAGCACAAGTGAAACGCCTTCCCATTAACGAGATGGCAACCATCACAGGTGTAACACATACTGACTAACGAGGTGACACCAATCGGTGCGCCCTACATGCCAACAAGCTATACGTGCTAAAGTCCAACCTCAAAGCATAAATGGAAAAACCAAACTCCACATTTAGTGATATCAAATTTGCAGTTTCACATGTAAGAAAACTCCACATTTACTCCAATGTATGTAAAAAAGGTAAATGTAAATAAATGCTGTATAGCCTGAAATGTAATTTTGATATCATTGATGGTCAGTCCTTGCATCCATAACATAGTATATGGATTTGAGATTGGTTGCATTTCACCAGCCCCATCCCTCACATTTTTACCAAAACTGTGGTTGGGAAAACACTTTGTTAATGTTTCAGTTAAGGCAATGTTTCCCAAACTCAGGACCACAAGGGGTGCTCGTTTTTTTTTTTTTGTCCTAACACTACACAGCTGATTCAAATAATGAAAGCTTAATGTACACCGAGTTTGGGAAACACTGAATTAACAATTTCCGCTTTAAGCACCTTTAATAGCCATTTATATCTAGCAAAACTTCTGAAGTTGAGAACAAAATTCTTACTATTGCAAACAAAAATAATGATATTGAAAGCAAAACATAAATCCAAAAGTATTGATATGAAAAATAAATATTGCAAGGAAATAATTTATAAATGCGAGAGCAAATTGCAAATGGCCGCAATTAAATGGAACACGTCCCTCTTTCATGCAATTTTGTTTGTTATGTTACCCTGGCCTTTGCTTTCGCTGCCTTTTTTACAGTTGCACGTTTTGGCACATTCATTCCAGAAACATAGCACCCTTTATCCCACTGCTGTTTTGCCTCTGAAGCTAAGCAAGGTTGGTCGTGGTTGTCATGTTGTTTTGTATGGGTAGGACTACCAAGGTACAGAACAATTACAAATGAGACGACATAAACCAGTGGTTCTCAAACCTCTCCTCGGAGACCCCCAGCCGGTTCATGTATTTGATCTATTACAGAACTAGGACACCTGATTGAACTTGTCAACTAATCATCAAGCCCTTGACTAGGTGAATCAGGTGAACTAGTTCAGGGCTAAAACAAAATTGTGAAACATCTGGGGGTCCCCAAGGAGAGGTTTGAGAACCACTGACCTAAACCGGAACAACCATCTCAGTAACGGGTGCAATAAGTCTGACTGCTAACAGATTGGATTTGTTTAGAAAAATGTATGTTATCTTTGTGTAGCATAAAATCTACCTCCAAAAAGCATGCAGGAAAATATGATCATATTTGGTTTTTGAGAGTGTCTGATTATTGTACCTTTATATTCAGAATATTGGGTACAAAATTGTACCATTATACTAGATTATCTGCACATGTACCCTAAAAGGTACCAAACAATAACATTTGAAATCATATGTGTACCTCTGAAGGTATTTTATATTTTTGTACCACTGGGAACAATGCAATATACCCTGACCATACCCCTTTTTCTAAGAGTGTAGAGTCATTCATTTTATGGAAATTATGAATGTGGTGTTTTTCTGCTTTAATGTTGCTGTTGATTGATTGGTTCTCAGTCGACAAAGGGTGTTGCAATATCTCCTGGGAAGCTCTGTCTGGATCTTTCTCAGCTGATGCATGATCAGTTGAACTTTGAAGGCTTAAAAAAGACCAACCTTAAATACAGACTGTAAAAGATACCGTATCTAAAAAGAGACTAGTCAGACTATTGATTGGCGGTTCAAAAGCAAAGATGAACTGAATATTTTTATGTCACATTGCTAATTTAAGCAAAAAAAATGTTTGATCTCAAATACAGTTTTGTTTCCACTAAGACAGTACAATGTAATCGTCACAAAAGCAGCACAAGAAACCACATGCAAACATTTCCTTAGACAACCTTGGGAGAAATGCATGTACACTGAACAAAAATAAAAACGCAACATGCAACAATTTCTAAGATTTAACTGAGTTATAGTTTGCATAAGGAAATCAGTTAATTGAAATAAATAAATTAGGCCCTAATTTATGGAGTTCACATGACTGGGGATACAGATGTGCATCTGTTGGTCATAGATTCCTTTAAAAAAAGGTAGGGGCGTGGATCAGAAAACCAGTCAGTATCTGGTGTGACCACCATTTGCCTCATGCAGCACAACACATCTCCTTCGCATAGAGTTGATCAGGCTGTTGATTGTGGCCTGTGGAATGTTGTCCCACTCCTCTTCAATGGCTGTGCGAAGTTGCTGGATATTGGCGGGAACTGGAACACGCTGTCTTACACGTTGATCCAGAGCATCCCAAACATGTTCAATGGGTGACATGTCTGGTGAGTATGCAGGCCATGGAAGAACTGGGACATTTTCAGCTTCCAGGAATTGTGTACAGATCCTTGCAACATGGGGCCGTGCATTATCATGCTGAAACATGAGGTGGCGAATGAATGAGACGACAATGGACCTCAGGATCTTGTCATGGTATCTCTGAATTCAAATTGCCGTCGGATTGTGGCGGTCCAAGGCTGGTGTGGTTACATGTGATCTGCGGTTGTGAGGCCGGGTGGACGTGCTGCCAAATTCTATAAAACGACATTGGACGCGGCTTATGGTAGAGAAAGGAACATTCAATTCTCTGGCAACAGCTCTGGTGTACATTCCTGCAGTCAACATGCCAATTGCATGCTCTCTCAAAACTTGAGACATCTGTGACATTGTGTTACAAAACTACACCTTTTAGAGTGGTCTTTCATTGTCCCCAGCACAAGGTGCACCAATGATCATGCTGTTTAATCAGCTTCTTGATATGCCACACCTGTCAGTTGGATTATCTTGTCAAAGGAGAAATGTTCAATACCAGGGATGTAAACAAATTTCACATTTCAGATAAATAAGCTTTTGGTGCATATGGACATTTTCTTGGATCTTTTATTTCAGCTCATGAAACATGGGACCAACACTGCATGTTGCGTTCATATATTTGTTCAGTATGTTTCAGAAATAGCAGTACCCATATCTATGTTTTTGTTACTGTGTCCATTGTGTGTGGTCCAGGTTGTTGGGAGTGAGGAACGGAGGCGAACTCTGACCCCGTTGGCCCTGAGGGAGCGCTACAACGCACTGAATGAGCCCGGTCTGGGTAAGTCTTGCCATGCCTCTCCAGAAGCCCTCTCCCTAATATACAGAAGGAGACAGGGCTTGAATGTTTCACCCCTACTCCCCTGCTTCCCAATCTATTACGCATGAGCCTTGGATGCAACACAGTGCTCTACTGAGCCCCAGAATACACAGCAGTGCGATGATGGCGCCATATTGGTTATGTGCCAAAGATTAGCTAATACCTATACATCCAAACAGCTCTATGGACTAAAACCCTTCCAGAGTCCTGGTAACATTAGTACTGAAATACCTGTTATGGTTTGCATGGCGCTGGTGCTGGTCGCTCCACTGCGAGTCCTGTTAGCATGGCGGATATTTAGCATTTAGCTTAGCGCTGGGAATGGGCAGGTCCTTGCAGTGGAGCCAGACAGAGGAGCCCTATGATTGGCCCATGGTAGATGAGCCAAGATGGGAAGGAGTGCTCATTGGTTACATGGTGAAGATGAGAGCTGGGCCTTTTCTGTCTATCTGAGCACGGCGCTGCTACCTTGCACCTCAGTTCCCTATGGCTATGTTGTTCTAACAGAAGGGACTGGTTTCTGAATGAATTTCTTCTCTACCTACCCCTAACCTACCCTGCCTATAGTCTGCTAACACATAAGGATTGTATGGGCAAAAACACAATACTCTGTGGGTAATACATATTCCCTTCAACAGACCAGTGCTTTTTGTCAAGGTAAGTTTCTTATTATCTATTTTAATAGCAACTGATTTTAGAGGGTTTGATATATTGTATAATGTCCTGTATTGAGTAACTTGAACAAATCTGTAAAAATGAGACCTTTTTTGTGCCGTACTGTTTGCACCCCTTACACAGTGTTCAGTCGTGTAGTTGTGATTGAGTCCTACATTTAAAGTAGATTTAAAGTTCTGAAGTTATCTTTTTTTCCTCAGCTACAGTGAATGCCATGGAGAGGACCGAGCTCAAGATCTCCCTAATATCTGAACAGCTGGGATTGAGCTGGGCAGGTTAGTGCTCCTGTACAGGGCTGTTACTCCCGTGTGGCTCAGTTGGTACAGCATGCCGCTTCCAATGCCAGGTTTGAGGGTTTGATTCCCACGGGGGACCATAACGAAAAAGTATGAAAATGTATCCACTCACTACTGTAAGTCGCTCTGGAAAAGAGCGTTGGCTAAATGACTCAAATGTAATAATGTATGTATAGTCTACTATATGTGATAAGATAAACTTAGTTACGTATATGATATACTGAATACATTTTTCTCTCTCTCAGAGTTGGCAAGGGAGCTGCATTTTGGTGTGGATGACATTAACAGAATCAGGGTGGAGAATCCTAACTCCCTCCTGGACCAGAGTTCAGCCCTACTCAACCTGTGGGCTGGCCGGGAGGGCAAGAGGGCCAAGAGTGAGTCTGTCTATCTCTCTCTCTCTCTCTCTCTCTCTCTCTCTCTCTCTCTCTGTCTGTGTTACTACAGTCCCCCACCTCTTCATTCCTTAACTTATTTTCCGACCCCTCTCTCCTCTTCTTCCTCTTTCCCTCTGTCAGTGGAGAGTATATATGTAGCTTTGAAGAACATTGACCGTTCAGACATTGTGAGTTCCGTGGAGGGCCAGCCACAGGCAGGGGCTGGGGCCTCAGAGGAGGGGGCCTGCAGACTGGTTGACCACGACTCCACCCTGCTCTCCCCCAGTGTTATCAATGGTAAGAGACACATACAGAGAGGTGTGCGTACACATACACACATACACATACACACAGGGGCTCAACTTTGGTTTTAGAAATGGGGGGGACATTTTTTTTTATTCCACCAATCAATGGAATCAATAGTATGTATATACCACAATTGCCCCTAGTAATGTCAGGGGTTAAAACAAGATCAATGAGAAGACCATTACTCTTCCCAAGTGTATGGGTAACACAGACTGAAACATATCTCTGTTGCTCTACAAGAGATCATGGACACAGGTCGTCCACCTGTAGTCTACAAGCCACAAGTTATTAGGCATCCAATTTTCAGAAGGGGTAAGTGGTAATTGGGCTGCGTGGTTGATTGCTGCGGATGATTCTCAAGGGATTTTGATTAAAGTCTGAGAAATGATGCCATTTCCATCATAACCCAGTGATATGTCAGCATGTAAGCATTTCCTTACTGCATTTTGCTGACAGCCATCATTTCAGTTTTACTGTTCTGACACCTCATGCTTTAGACCTGAACATGATGGTCTCACATGACATTATACTTGAAGACAGATGTTTTTTGAATTTGCACAGTCCTGCACATTGAGTTAATGAGGATAGGCTAAAATATACATCCTTACACTGTGCTTTGTGTTAAAGCCTCGGTATCATCGCGATGGTTGGATATGCGTAGATGTGTGTGTGTTGTGTGTGTGTGTTGTGTGTGTGTGTGTGTGTGTGTGTGTGTGTGTGTGTGTGGTGTGTGTGTGTGTGTGTGTGTGTGTGTGTGTGTGTGTGTGTGTGTATGTGTGTGTGTGTGTGTGTGTTGTGTGTGTGTGTGTGTGTGTGTGTGTGTGTGTTGTGTGTCTGGGATGAACACTTCCCTCCTAAGTGGCACTAGTACACAGTTTTGTGTGCTCTGAGCCTCCATACCTTGTTCCTTGTTACTCCGCTCTGTCTCTCCTAGATCTGTCCCCTCTCGCTCTTTCTCTCTGTGTCTGTGACATGTCATCTCTGCTGCCCAGCCGCCCTCCTCTTCCTCCTCACAGCTCTTCCTCTTCGACCTCTGACCTCATATCGACCTCATGTTGACCTCCTGGGCCTCTCCTCTCTCCTGTCATCTTATTTTCCCGCGTTCCCGTGTTCAGTCCACCGGGAACCTCACCTCCTCTCTTGAAGTAGCTCTGTGTCTATGCATGTGCATGCTGCCTGCCTGTACCTCTCTGTGGCTCGCATCAGGGAAAGTGTCTTTTCTAGGTCTGAGGGTCAGCTGTTGATGTCGGGTGGGGTGAGGGGTATCAAAATAAAAGGCATCTGGTCCAAATAAAGGTTTGCTGTTTTGGATAAGAACTGTGTATTTGCTGGCATGCTTTCTCTATGACTATTTCTCTATGTGTATTTTACTTTCTCTTGTTCTCCGTTTTGTCAAACTTGTTTTAAATGCTGTATTAACACCTTCAATCTCAGTCGTTTTCTGTTAACTCTATGGTGTTGGTTGTATGCTAGGGTGAAACCCATGGTTGACTGCACAGCACATAATGTTCTCAAAATAATGAAGCTGGGACATGACAGCTTGTCCTTAAGACAACGTTGTCATAATGTTACCGATACATTGTTAGAATGTTATGTGCTCGCTTGTGTTTCGTGTGTGGTGTGGGAGTGTGTGCGTCTGGGTGTGTGTGTTCCCATGTACCCTGTGAACTGTGGTGTGTTTTCATGTGTCTCAGTTTGTTTGCGTGTGTGTTGTACATAAGTGGATAGTGTGCTTGCATGTGTGTGTGTGTGTGTGTGTGTGTGTGTGTGTGTGTGTGTGTGTGTGTGTGTGTGTGTGTGTGTGTTGTGTGTGTGTGTGTGTGTGTGTGTGTGGGTTGTGTGTGGTGGTGTGTGTGTGGTGCTGTGTGTGATGTGTGTGTGTGTGTGTGTTACAGATGACAATCTATGTGGATTGTCAGCTACTAGTGTTATAGTGTAAGTGTCTTTAAATGGAGATACATTAAGGACTAACCCAGATAGAAACCATCATCATTCAGACTCACTTCTCCATCATCACCCTCATTCAAAGTGCATCTCTACCCCTCATTATCCTCACTCTTACCTCTCTATACTGTACCATCTCTATACCATCCCAGAAACACACACACACACACGAGACACACACACACACACACACACACACACACACACACACACACACACAGACTGACACACTTTTACAGTTATACTATTGTCCGTAGGCATAAACACTGAAAGAAATGAAGCCACACTTCATTCAATATTCCAGTGTCCGTGAGACACTTGAGTCCTTCTTCACCTTATTACCACCTACAACACAGACAGACTCTTAAAAGAGAGATATACAAACGAGAGACAGTGGAAGCGTTTTAAAGGTAGACTCAGTGAACTGATGTTGCCACGAGCAGCACCGCAGATAGTGAGGATGAGCGAGATGCAAGACTTTGCTCTCACACAGTCACACACAGTATCTGCGCATGTGCACAGGTTCGCTTCACACTGTTACAGCGTGGTAAGCCACGTGACCAAAACAGCAGAGAAGTTGAGCTTGCACGTCAACATTTCAGTTGTTACGGAAATTGACCCACTATGCCATATCGCTGAGTCTACCTTGAAGATAGACAGAACAGAGAAAGACCGCATGATGATGGGAGACGACAGACAGAACAGATGGACGGACAGATGGACAGACAGACAGACAGGAACTTACAAGCAGAAATGCAGGCTCTATTTACAGCTTTGCCTAGAATTAGAAACGCACATAAAAGCATATTTACACTGAAATATAGATCAATAGATCCAATCAATTTCACAACATAAACCTATTTTTGGAAGTAATATTTTGTTTGTGTATGTATTGTGTGTGTGGTGTGTGTGTGGTGTGTGTGTGTGTGGTGTGTGTTTGTGTGTGTGTGTGTGTGTGTGTGTGTGTTGTGTGTGTTTGTTGTGGTGTGTGTGTGTGTGTGTGTTGTGTGTGTGTGTGTGTTGTGTGTGTGTGTGTGTGTGTGTGTGTTGTGTGTGAGTTCTGTGAGTGTCGTGTGTTGAATTTGTGTTTCCTGTTTTGAGTATGTAATGTGTGTGTGTGTGTGTGTTGTGTGTGTGCTTGAGTTCTGTGCTGTGTGTTGAATTTGTGTGTCCTGATTTGAGTATGAATGTGTTGTGTGTGCTGTGTGCTGTGTGTGTGGTGTGTGTGTGTGTGTCCCTCATGTGTGATTGCGCGCTTGTGCATATGTTTGTGTGGAGGTGAGTGCAAGTGCAAGCAACTTCCAATTTTCTCAGCAGAATTGGCAGCCTCCTGACCCTCTCACTTGTGATCTGGTTTGGAACGATAATGGAATTTGTATCCTGATATCTCAATGATAATAGTATCACGAGAATCCGTTTTTATCACGATAATAGACATTGAAAGGACACTTTATCAGACAATAAACCCTTTTTGAGGAAAGTGGACGGGTTTTTAATCTAAATGTTGTTGCCAATTTAGAGCAATTGAAAATGATATGGCGATAACATGGACATAATGAAATTCAATATCATAGGTATCGTTGAACACGTTTATCATGGTAAATTGGTAGTATTGATTATCGTGCCAACCCAACTGACCCCAAACACCCCACTCTCTTCCTATCTTGGATGACATTTTCAACCTTTTAACACTACCCCTTTCCCACAGACAATGGACAAGACTCCATTTCCAACCCCCTATTCCCTAACGTAACAGATGCTGGTCTTAGGGGAATGTAAAACTGCTTCCTCTCCACACATTCTCTCCAACAGAACCACTGATGGATCACCAATAGATCAGTGGTCATCATCAGTGTTTTTCATGGAAAGTCAGACAATGAGAAACTAAACCCTGGGAAAGTGACTAGATGTTTTCACTACTACCGATTCTAAGAAGGTGCCAGTGAGTGTGTGTGCCTCCTTGGAACTGGAAGTAGTGAAAACAAATATTGTCACTTTCTCTTTCCCAGCATATTTTGACACTGGATAGAGCCACTCTGTTTCCTGCAGAGAAACAGTCCCACTACACCCACATCCGTGTCTAACCCTCCCCTAACTCCCCCACCCCTGCACCTGCGTGGTGTTAGTCTCCCTCTCTCTTTTATCTCGCTTCCTTCCCAGGTTACGGACTTGTGCAGGAAGAGCTGCTCTCCCCAGCCTCCATGCAGTACAGTCTGCCCTCTCCACTGGGAGCTGAGCCCTACTGGCAGGAGGTCTCCAGCCTGGAGTGTGCACCCATCGCCACCACTGAAGAAGACACCCTGATGGAGATGTCAGACGTGCAGGTGTGGCCCTCGGGGGTCAGCCCCTCCCTTGTCACAGTGGAGGACTCGTCCCTGGATGGCAGCAGCCGGGCTGACGACTCAGAGGGGGCCACCCTGTCCCTGCCCTGCAGCCTGGGGCGCCCCAGCAGTGGGGCCAGTGGCTCCATCATGGAGCTGGAGGAGGAGGAAGAGGAGGAGGAGGAAGGGGAAGTAGAGGAGGAGGAGGAGGCGCGGCAGGAGCTGGCGGACAGGGACAGGGTGAGGGCCAGCGGCGCCGTGCCAAAGGTCAACCTGAATGGCCAGCTGGGAGGTCAGAGGTCGGAGGGCAGGAAGGTGGAGGTAGCAGCATCAGTGGCGGGCAGCAGTATGACTGGAGGAGGAGCGAGGGGAGGAGGAGGACTAAGACAGAGTTCAGAGGAAGGGCTTTCTGTTGTTGCAGGGCAGCAGGTTTACGCCCAGCTGTGTGAGATGTCAGGACTGAGCCGAGCAATGGAGCACAATGGAGACAACAGGTAAGACTCGGTCAGGGGTTCAGACTGGTCTAGCCAGACAGACCTTATTCTCTGTATGTGTGTACAGAATCCATACTCAAAACTCAATCCATTGTGGCATTCTCTTTTTGTGTCTTTTATCTGTCTGTCTTGTTCTCTTTCCTACTCGTACCTCTGTCTCTGTCGCTCTGTCTGTCTGCTCCTCTTTCTTCTTTGTCTCTTTGGCCCTGTCTCCCTCTCCCCTCTCTCTAAGGGTGGTTGGGGGCGGTGCGTTCCAGCCGTACCTCCCCAACAAGGACTCCCTGCGCGGCTGGGCAGGGTCGCAGGCGCCCAGGCTGCCCCGGCAGAGTGTGGAGACGCTGATGATGTCACCAAGGTCTCGTGTACCCCAAGAGGCTCTGCTGACACCGGTGTGTGACATGGGGGCACTCGGAGGTGCTGTGCAGGCACCTGTTTGGGACACAGCCCTTCGACAAGGTGTTGGGCTTCTCACACCAAGAGGCAGGGCTCCCGGTTGTCATGCCGACCGACCACCTGCCGCTTCCTGTGCCTGGAGGAGGGACTTCCTGTCCATGCCTGCGATAGATAGGACAATCTTTTAATTTGGTTTCAATCATAAAAATTCCAACCATCAAAACCCAAATGTTGACGTTATGTCACGTCATTATCTGAAATTGGCTTAATGGGGATAAGTTGTGTTGTGTGGTTTGTAAACCTGTGTACTAATGTCATGTGGTTATTTTATGTGTTATATCCTGATGTTTTGACACAGATTGATGCCGATAAAGAGGACTATGCTGTTGAGTTCCTGGCTGAGGAGCAGTTGGTGGACGAACATGGAAACGTTGTCACTAGGAAGGTTAGTTTGTCCTCTTCTGCATGACTGTTTCTCCCCCAAAATAGACTCACACACTCACAAATAGATACATGCAAGCACATATGCACACACACGCGCGCGCGCTCACAAATGCACGTTGCGTAGATCAGTGTTAACTACTCTGTGTATTTTCTCCTTCCCTGCTCCCTCCCTCCTTGCTGTACTGTAGGTGGGGGTGGATGTGAGGAAGGGTGCTCAGTCAGTGAAGCGCAACAGTCTGCGGAGAGTAAAACACTGAAACACACATACCCAGTCCTCAAGGTATGGGACACATAAGCACTTGTGTATATATTGCAGTGCTTGGATAGATGCTTTTGGAAGTATCTATCAGACCCCTTAGAACCAGAGAAGGTTGAAGTTAAACTGGCTATTGTAAATGACAAACCCCTGCACACTACTCCCCTTGCAATAATGTTATGAAGTGAAAGATGAAAGAATCTTTGTTTGCCAGCTCTCATCAGAGCATGGATGGCGTACATTACATTTCATCCCTTTTGAATGGGAATACATCTCTGGTTATCTTTAAGTGTTGTTCATTTTTTATTTAATCAACTGGAAAAAAATGGTTTCATATATTGTTTCTTCCTCATCTTGACTGGCTACCTCTGTCCCTTTCTTTTAATGTGATGAGATTGTAATAGTTCAAAATAATTCCCTTTTTCCTAAAATCTATTTTTTCTCTGTACCGTAGAACCGGACATCCACTGCCAAACCATCCTCCACAAACAAAAAGCCAGGTGACAGAGGAAAACAGGGAGAAGATTGAGAGGAGAGGAGACTAGAGAAGACTGAAAGAAGGACTAAGATCAGCAAACAACAAATAAAAAACACAAAATCATCTGCAGAATGACCCTGGATCGCCACAACAAGAGGAAACGAGAAGGAGATCTACTTGTAGTTTTGTAACATAAAAAAAAGATACTTAACTAGAGTAGGGCATGATTTTTTCTATAAAAACTTCATAAAATCCAACCAGAAAAAAAGCAACAAAAAAGTGCTTCCTGTCAACTGTAATTGCATGATTGACTGCTGGTGCATGACCATTGACCTTTGAACTGTCATTATCTACAAACTGAATTGGTACATGTTATGGGGCCGACCCAGGACTGACTGGGTCAGGGACAAGTTTAAGGACCCCCCACCCCCCCAAAAGGATTGGTTGGTGTTAGCAAGTTGAGTCTGGTAACACTACTGCCAAAAAAGCTAATATTTTTTCCGTCTTCAGATTGCTATGATACAGTCAATCCAATGCTGAGCTTACCAATGCTTCATTCACTTGGACCCTATTTCCTTGTTATTCTATGTGATATATGCACTATGCTCTGTGGATGTGTGTCTGTGTGTGTATGTGTGTGTATTTCTACCGCATGTGTTCTCTCGCTTCTGGCTTGGCACTGAGCCGTGTCCTGGTTGGTCAGTGCCCCTGTGATGTCACGGTGTGCTCAATGTGGGAATGAGAAACCCACCGTGCTCCTCTACTCGGGAGCGTCTGTCTGTGTGTGACGTCTTTCCTTTGTGAACGTGCTTCTCGTGTTTCTTTAGCTCTGTTCACCCCAGTTCCACTTTGTCTGGCTTTGATAGGGACTAGCTTTCTCCCCCTGTTTTAGGAGGGTGTGCTTTATTCAGACAATGGGAATGTTTTTCCAGATGGGAACAAAAAAAAGTTTGTCGCTTTGATAGCATTGCGTGGCAGCCAGTGTATTCTAACATTAATGCCCAACACATCCCAGATTTACGGTAGCATGGGGTCCCCTTCCCCTCCTACCCCCCTCCCCTCTGCCATGTTGACACCACACTCCTCTCCATCAACTCCTGTAGCTCCAACTTCAATCTCTACCCAATCAGCTTCATCCACTGCTCTCTCTCTCATTCTCTCGGTTTGCTGTGGCTGTAGCACCTCACGACATCGTCCTTTTGTGGTTCACATTCAATTGTGCTTTTGATTTGAGGGGGTGAAGCAGACAGGGGATTAATGATCAGTGTGGATAGTCATATTTATGGGAAAGAGATGGAGGTAAATGTGAAGGTTTAGATGAGATGCTAGAGACTAGCATAGCTAAGCAAGTAAGGACAGACTGACAGATAGCACTGTGATCGCCCAATTTAACACCCTGTTCTGTGAAGTTATAGACACACACACACACCTCATAAATGCATACACAAACACATACATCATACACACTCGCACATATATTTAATACACACATGCACACGCACATACAGTAATTCATTTATTGTGCTCTAGTTGTTATGAGAAGCCTGGTCGGACTCAGATTATGTACTTTGGTGTCTGCCACAGCAATAATATCAGACAAGGAGGGATATATATGTATATAGAGATATATATATGTGTATGTGTGTGTGTGTGTGTGTGTGTCTGTGTGTACAGTGGGAGGGTGGGTGTTCTGTATCTGCACATTATGGTAGCATTTAAAGCATTTCTCTCTCTGAAATTGGTGCAGACAAATCAGAAGCATGCATGTATACAAAAGGTAGAATCCAAGACGGTATGCAGTTTTCCCCTCACAAATGTGATCCTTTCAATGCATTCACAATTGACATTTCGTAATGGAATCTCCTCTGTTCCTCTGACCTTCATGTTGTTGTATTAGCATGGTGGCACTGCCACCTGGTGTTATAAAGAGGTATCACAGACTAGATAACTGGATCGGAGCAGCAGCTGCTGGGGGGCAATATAGTAAAGGTTTCGGGAAAGGATTTGGTCCAGCACTTAACGTAGCAGATATTACCCAGGATATGCTAACTTCATACATTGAATCTTAGGAATGGATCTCTGATGGTAGCACTTATTTACTATGTATGTATGTACTGTGGTTGGAGTGAATGTGACTATGAATGATTGAGTGAATAGATTAGTAACACATCACAGACACATTACCTGCCAATCAGTGCACATTAAAACCTCATCTGTTATGCCACATTTATCACATATAACTTATCGTTCACTCTTATTCAACTCAGGTTTCAGTTCTAGCAGGATCCAAGTTTTGCCCTGTTTTTGAGTTCAGAGCCCTCTATAGAAAGAGAACCATGGGTGTCAACATGAGTGCTGTGAATCGTTTGGGTTGTCGGGTAGGGGTGTGTGTGTGTGTGTGTGTGTGTGTGTGTTGTGGTGGTTGTGTGTGTGTGTGTGTGTGTGTGTGTTGTGTGTGTGTGTGTGTGTGTGGTGTGTGTGTGTGTGTGTGTGTGTGTGTGTGTGTGTGTGTGGGTGTGTTGTGTTGTGTGTGCTGTGTGTGTCGTGTGCTGTGTGAGTGTGACCGGGCGTCATTGTATCAGGTGAGGTGTAATTATAAAAGGGTAGCCTTTAGTTAGTATGTTGGTGGATTCCCTAGGTGAAAGGTCTGTGGTCTTTAAGCCTCACCTCTCCAGGTCACCTAATTTATCTTTAAACAGCAGTGTAGCTGATTGACTTATGTTGCTGCTTTGGGTCTGAATAGGCTAATGATGAAGAGAAGTGAAACTCTCAATCAGCAATTGATAAGTCAATCAATCTATCAATCAGGTTTTCCACAACAACAAGACACTGATACCTGATATGGATGAGATATAGAGACCATAGTCCTGAAAGGTATTTAAAATGAATGTACAGCATGTTTGATTAATCTCAAATTAAGGGGATCTGTGTATGTGGGTTTAGAGGTTGACAATATCAAACTGAAAATTGAGCCAGTCCACAAGCCTTTGCACTGTGAGAACTGTAGACTCCGCCAGTGTGTGTGTGCGTGTGGTGTTCAGAAGGTTGATGAGGAGAGGGACATGGTTTTAAAACTAGGGACACAACATGAGGACATGGAAATGATCATGTATTTCAAAGAGTATTTTAAAATTACTGTTGCAAAGAATAGAGATCACCTATACTCCTTTAGAATGGAAACGTGACAATATTAACGCAATATGATATTACTCTATACTAAGGAATGCAACTGCACACATGCACAGAACATGTTTTTATGAAAATATATGTATAAATATATGACAAAATATATTTAATTAGAATGCTATGCACCCTTATAGAGTTGTTATGGATGTTCTTTAAGCATATTAACTATAGTATAGGCAAACGGCCACATGGTGGGGAATGTAGAGGCTTTGTAGGTATTTCAAATAGTTTTCTTTTCTTTTTTATTGTCATGGAGAGAGGAAAAACAAACGTGAATATGTATTCAAGCCTTTGTTTCAATCAGATTCATTCTGACATGAAGATATGTATAGATCATCTACTCTGTACACCAGCTCCAACCATTTACAGAAATTAATAAAGAAAGATGTGAACATACCTGATGTGTTCTCTTACACATTTTAATGTGTTTGAGAATCAAATGTAAATTGATGTACGTTTGTAAATGTAAATTGTAAATCTATATGTATGTGTATAAAGGTAAGTACATTGGTGCAAAACAGTTATCGGACAGAGTGGTTCTTATCCTTTGTTTCAAAGTCTTAGGCCTACATATTAATGCTATCCATGTACTCTCACAGGAATATTTAAAACCTTATATATTTTTTAACAATCATAATTCTATCATTCAGTTTACATAAAGTTATTTAGGCTAAAACTACGACTCCCTGTAAACTCTCCCTTATTTGGTTTATGCAGGATGACTTCCAGTTTTTTTCTGACAATCAAAACTGGCGCTACTTTCAACGTTGTTTTGAGGAGCACTTGAGCTAAATTATTTTGTAGTAGTATTGGAGGCACGTGGAGGGCAAGGTGATCCGAAAAGATGGAATGAGGAGAAAAACTGACCTTTAGATGTGAAATTTGCGCTCTGTCTGTCATCTGCTATTGGTTTGGTCTTGTTCGAAGGGCATGGTTTACAGCTGTTTGCTAGTTTGTATTCGTAGTTTAAAGGATGTCTTCGGGGGTACTGGGAGTTAAACGACTAGTCAGGCTATCCCGACCACCCGCCCTGTCATCAACGATGTGGCCCTCATGCCTCAAGATTATTCTACAACACCAGGAGGGACACTCTTCAGTATGACCCCTGGAGGTATGTGAAACTCAATCATAATAATAGCCTTATAGTAAATACAATAATATATTATTTTAATAATAGTCATCATCGTCGTAAACAATGTAGCGAATGGCGGGACAGGGAAGTGAACCCTGACCAATGGCGTGAAAGATAAATACCCTATGCATCGCGTCAATAGGGTTTACTCACTTGTTGGGAATTTTTTTATTCCCAACGTAATTTGTTTGAAATGAAGTGGAAACAATGTTGATTCAACCAGTGTGGCTCATATAATGGAAAGGCATGTCCCATGCTTCGACTATTCAGCGGTCTAATGGCCACACGGCCGCCATCCCACTTCTGACACCAGTGTAGCGAACCCGGGTTGCTGTCGTGAAAGGCAAACACCCTACACATCATGCCAATAATTAACTCACTTGTTGGAAATTGTAACATAGCTCATATAGGGATGATCGCTACAATAATAAAGGCCTAATTTAACATGTTTATTCTTTATCATTATTATTATTAATATCTGGTGCTTATTTGCCTTCATCTACCCTGTTTGTAATCTCTCTTACTGCCAATCGACCTCCACCAAACCCACCCAGGCACCCAAATCATCTACGACAGGAAGTTCCTCCTGGAGTGTCGAGCTTCCCCTCTGGCGCGCACCACTCCCTGTCTCCCTGATATCCTTGGGGTAACCAGCCCCCTCTCAGACAACACAACCACAGCCCACCCTAAACAGACCCCCAACAACCTCATTCCACCAGCAGACAAGAGTGCAGGTAAAGGTCTGGTGTGTGAGTGTGTGCGCATGCACGCACGTGTTATATATTAGTGTCTATAATTTTTATGACTGTTTTCTATTTTACTGCACTGTTTTCATCTTGTTTTTGCAGGGAAAGATGCTCAATTTCAAACGGACATTTAGCCATTTGATGGATCTGCTGGAGTATTGCAGCCTTGAGGATAACAAGGAAAGAATGACTTGTGTTTTACTAGGTTTAAGCTGTCTCCTTTGTTTGATGAACACAGCGTTATAAAATGGATGAAGAGACTGCCTCCTAGTGCTGCATTATTTATCTGCAGTCATAAATCGAATCGCTCAGGAAAAGAAAACACGAACATGCAATATTTCCTCACTCCTTCGTCCATTGATTTGATGTTATTTACTCATTGTCCTGTCTGAAGGATGAAGCCTTTGAATTATGTTTTAGTGTTCTCCAATAGAATTTTGTAAACCCCAATGGCATTCTCAGAATTTGTTGCGGTTAAGTATTGGTGTAGGCCAGGGGTGGTCAAATTGATGGGGGAGGGGGCTACAAAAATTGGGACTCATCATGAGGGGACGCGGTGGCTCACGGGTCTGCATACCCACATCCAAACCCACACATTCAGTTAGAGCCGGCCCTAGCAGAATTTGTTGTCCTCCCCCCCCCCCCCCCCCAAATGTTTTGTTGTTGTTGCAGTTTTAAAGCAAGTTTGCTGCAATTCTTCACATTTTGCCATGGGGCAGAGAGAAAAATGTGCAGTTTTACAGCTAATTTCCTGCAATTGTACACATTTTGCCATAGGGTGGAGACAAACATTTACAGTTTTTAATATGATATCTGATGATCAATGGGGGCCCCCTGGTCGGTAATTCGACCATGATTACTACAAGTTTAGATAGAATGGTAGAATACAGAAGGTCAAAAACTAACTCTCAACAGTAAGTTGAGAACCTAACTTAGTTCCTAAAAATGTATTCGTATGCCTACAAAAGGGCCAGTTGCCCATCCCTGGTGTAGGCTAATGTGTTGATTGAAAAACTAGGGCTGCTTCATATTTTTCCAGAGGAACTGAAGCTGACTAATAAAATAAAAAAATATCTTTGTCATCCATTTATTTACATTTACATTTCATCCTTGTGTGTTCTCTCTACTATTAACTGTTGAGAGAATATACCATAGAAGCAGACTGCAATTAATTGAGGATTTATTAACCAAAATATTCAAGTGATTTTAAACATACTTCGGTCCTTTAAAAAAATACATTTCTCATAGGAAATATTTACATTTGAAAATAATACTGTATCAACACTGGGTCATACAGAGGAATTAAAGCACTTTAGGGGTCTGCATTGTCCTTGTATCGGCGTTTGCCTTAATCATTAGTCATTATAAATTATACATGTATGCGGGTATTATAAGTGATTCTCTTGATCTTTTTCAGTGCTTGTGTTCAGTCTGCTTCAGTGTCCAGTATATCCATAGTGTAGCATGGCTGAAAGCAGCAGCTGCCCTTGTAGAAAAGCCTTGAGCTTTGAGACTACACTCACAGAGTAAGCCCACACCTTTGCACCTCACCTTTCTTCCTGAGGCCTGCACATTGAGAGCAGAAGCTGGGACAGAGTGGTGTTTACCTGGGATGGAAAGTGCCTATGGGGTGTCCATGTTGGCACACAGGCTGATCAATGGCAACCACACTCCTCCACCACCATGCCCTCAAAGTGCCGTGTCTCCACCTCGCTGTTCTCGTAGTACAGCATGGACAGAGGGGCCAGGCGGGTGGGCACACAGAACGGGCATGGGACCCTGTCTGGGTGGTGAAGTTTCAGCAGACTCTGGAGAGAGAAGAGAGAGATGTAATGCAAGTGAAATCATAAACTAAGGGGAAAAGGCAATATTGTAATTTGAAACACATCAAAGGCTCTATTTCAAGCATTATTTTCAGCAGTGATCATGTAATGTTGGCAGTTTTACCTGCATGTAAGCATGGTTGGTGGGGGTGAAGGTCTCGTCTACTGGGGTAGGGCAGCTGCCCTCACAGCGGTAGGCGTTGTAGCGCTTGGGGTAAACAATCCACTCGTTCCAGCCAATCTGGTCAAAGTCCACCCACATGTCCACCTTCCTGCACAACGGGTCCTTCCTCTCCTCCGTGGGGGCCACACCAGGGGCCACCCCAGCCACTCCTGCTCTCTGGTGGTGCCCGTGCCTTTTCCTGCGACCTGTTCCTTTTCCGCCCTCTACCTCTATGCTGACAGGAGGGTTGGCCCCAGCTCTAGCTCGCTCCCAGTCCAGAGTGACGTACTTGGAGTGCTCAGCGGTGTGGATGAGGGTGGGAGCCCGCTTCTCTGCCTGGTGCTTGGAGAAGACCACCACCATGACCCGGTCAGCTGTGGGGTGCAGGACCTTCTCCTGGCCCTCCTCCTCCTCTCTCTCTAATGGCCTGCTCACTTCCTGGCCAGGTGCGGAGCCTCTCTGGTGCAGCCAGTAGTAGTGGAGCAGGGCGGTGATGTTGAACACCCTCCAGTTGGATGTGGAGGTCAGAGAGCTTGGCTCTGCCTTCAGGTGGCCCAGGAAGAGGTCCTCCTTTGGGCATGGCGGGCTGGAGTAGGAGCATGTCTGGGAGTGGTACATGTCCACAGTGACACGCTCAGAGGCAGAGAATGCAGGCAGGCGGATCCGCAGCTCGGAGCGCTGGACCTTGTCACTTGCAGAGATGGAGGACATGTCAAAGGTGACAGACCACCTCCCACCGATCTGGTGACAACCTGGAGAGATAAGAAAATCAGTTAGAAATGCATGATGCAGAGGGCAGACTAGGATTATGAAAGTGTGCAATCATCTCTCTTTCACCTCTGTGACTATCAGACTATGTCCCATTCATTACAATCACAGAGAGTGTCACATGCCTTTTATTGTTGCCCACAGCGAGCAAGTAAAATGCGTGCCACAAGACAGCTTTCACACGTCCTCTTTTGACATGCGATGAGCAGTTGATCAAGTAGAATGTTGTTACTGTCGCACTGTGTATTGCTCCGCGCCTGACACTGTTATAACAGACAGCCTGGGGCTAGTATACACACTTTTAAATAATACCCGCTGAAATTATGCATAGGGAAGGCTCTTCACAATAAACATTGTATAAGGTTTCCAAGTGCTAAAATAATTGAGAAGCGCAAAGTAATCAAAACGCGCACTAGGCATGTAGCCTAAATTAAAATCACTGTTTATTTACTATGTTTACTGAGGGTGAATTTAATTATGCAAACATAATAGTTCAAATATGACTTCACATTGAATTAGTGTGTCCAATTATGTTGCGTAAAAGTGCTTTCAAACATCTCCAAAACATAATATAATTAATTGTAAACAGAAAAAAATCCACGATATAAACTAAGTGAACTAAGTGTTTTGTAAAATAAAAATACTCACTTTTGGCAACCAGACTGAGTACGTAGTCAGAGTCGTGAAGGCGGGGGTTGTCATCGTTGTTGGTCTGGGCGGCGCTAACAGTTGGCATCCTGGCGGTGTCTCCCTCGAGTAGAGTCCGGTAGAGCTGCATCATGTAGAGTGGGAACCTGTTGGAGTGACGAACAGGGTGCCTGTGACCTCCGCTTGGTGGGGGAAACCTACGAATCCCGTGGAAGAAAGCCTCACGGTTCCCTGGGAAATTCTCTGCTCCAACCACACAGATCGAGCCCACCAGAAGCGCCAAAAAGAAAGCCAGAGTGAGTCCTTCCATAATTCCAAGTTATTTGAATGTATTATTTTCCTGTAAAATTCAAGCCAGTGAAGCTCTTGTTGTAAGAGACAGATAGATGGGGTAGAAATCCTTCTCCCAGCTCGTCCCGTTGTGAATACCTCAGGTGAGATGCTGTCTGCTGGAGTGAGAACACTTATAACAACCCTGTGTCTTTCTTGAAGAGTTCTGTCGTGCCTCGGGCTTTTGAAGTGAATGTGTGATCCACGGGAGAACAGAGAGTTCAAAGGCCAAGGTCGTTGTGTAGGCAATCGAAACCAATGGCTCTTTGGAGTGGGCAAGGTGTTAAAACTTGAATACCACTGCATTGAATGTTATGTATCAGAGATCTCTTTGATAAGGAACCACGATAAAATGAGTTAAGCAGATTAGTAGCTGAACATTGCGCTTTGATGAATGGGAATGAGGAATGAACAACACACGAATTAATCACTCCAATGCCCTTTTTATTAGATGGGTCATAAGAAGAGGAAGTCATCTCTTTATCACCTAGGTAAGAAATCTAGAAAGCTGACTCAACTTCTCTTTACGAAAATGAAATGTCAGCGCTCAGATTGTATAGGCCTAAAATATGATCATTATTTATAACCACAGTATTTATAACTTATTTTATCCCATCACGGATAACAAATAATTGTATGAGCCTTCTCGCAAGACAATGAGGCAGTCTTATCAACCTTATAATCACACACATTTATTACAGCTTTCTGTTTGTTCCTTTTACATTGTACATTGCAATGACATGCTAGCGACGAAATGGAATCGGCCTGTTTATTTTTAGAAGGCCTATGCACTCTCGTTGTGTTAAGCATCTCTTGGATATTATCTTTATAGGTTTAGGCTAGAGATGATTTGCTATATGATAGATATTCTCTGAAGAGGGACTAGCTAGGCTACAGTTAAATACATGTTAAATACATTTGTTTTTAAATACAGGGATTCATAGACTACTAACTAGCCTACTTCTTTCTTAGAAGAATCTGAAGAAAGACACAACAAAGTAGGTTTATGGGAACTATTTGATGACAAAAAGGTGAGAAATAAGGCTTTTGATGATGGTGCACGATATTTGGTGGAGCTTGCACTTTTAAATGCTTTGAAGAGTAATCTTCAAAATATATTTTAACTCTACCATAAACAATAAAAAAAGTATTTTATTGGAACGAAAGTAAAGTAATTGCAACAACTCTACATAATATGCTAATTGTGCAGCACTGATTGGGAAAACAGAAGTATGCTTCAATAGGGTTTTTAGCTGCATATTTTATTTGTACCTAGTATATTTGATATTGGCATTTTATGGAAATAAATGTAACCTTTTGAAAATTTTGTTTTTAAAATTAATATCTGGCACATAAACCAGATAAAACATAAATGAACAATGTTTTAGCAATTGTATTCAATAGCTTACAATGTATTAGTACAATGTATTAGCTATTGACAATGTATTAACAATTAATACAATTAACAATGTATTAGCTATTGTATTTAATACAATTAACAATTAATACAATTAAGAATGTATTAGCTATTGCATTCAATACAACTAACAATAAACAACTAATATATTTAACAATGCATTAGCTATTAACATTATATTAGCTATTGTATTCAATAGCTTGTTAGGTTACAGATTTGATTTAATTTTATGGGAATGTTGTTCTTTATTAACATCTGGCATATACACCAGATAAAACATTAATTAAGATTACAAATGTATTTTGTATAGCTTGTCTTGTGTTGGACTATATCAAATCAATTATATTTCTGGAAAAGAACAATCTGCAATAGTTGATATTCTACTACTGTTCAGTGGACATTTCGAATTGAAGTGAAACCAATTATTCAACCACGGTCAATAAAAACAGATTTTAGGCCTAATTGTGATACAGGTATGGACTGAGCCAAGGCTACAATAAAGTGATACAATTAGCTCAATAAATACTGTTTAGGCAGTTTTATGAGATCTACCGTGAGCCTATTGTTTCAATTTAGGCCCACCTCATGCAGACGCCGGCACATGTAGCCAACACCCTAATCTGAACGGGTTTGGCTTTGGATCCATTTATTATCGGATCTGTCCAGCAGGGGGAAATGTGTGGCTAAGAATCAACAATCTAACGAGCAGTCAGTCGCTAAACTGAAATAACTGTTCTGTTCATATTGGAATCTTGATGAATTTTTACTAAGCATTATTAATCCTCTCTGATGACGTGAGTTAATTTATAGAGCGAGAGAAAGAGATCTGTGTGTGTGTTTATTGGAAGTAGTGAGGGGTTCAGGGGGATTAATAAAACTGCTACAGTGCTATAATGTGCGCTGGTGAACTGACCAACACTTATTTAAAATGTGTTAGATTGCCATCAACAGGACCAATTGTGTGCAGCATTAGTACTGTAGTTGGTGAGTGTGTAGCAGTGTATAGGGGCCTCTAGAAGCCCATTACCAGCAGCTCCATGAAGGGCTCATATTGGACATGTAAAGGCAATGTGAGGCAGAGAGGGACACCTCATTCTGTGTCAGTGACTTAAGCTCCAGACTGATTGCCTAATTAATTGGCAGGGATGTTGATCGCTGTGAATTAGTTAGCAAAATAGATGAGCCCCGAGCAACAGCAATGAAACGGGGGTGTGGGAGTGTGGGGGTGTGGGAGTGTGTGTTGGGGGAGGGGGGAACAGGCCCAGACTTTTGTGCTTCTAAGGAGAAAAGAAGCGTGTGTGTCTGTGTTAGAGCCGGCTAGGAAACAAAGAGGCTGTCAAATATTAAAGGGCTTTCCAGTGGCCCCTGCGTCAATAGAATAATGGAGATAATTATCCCCGGTGCGGAGGAGAGCCGCCAATTGAAACAGGGCCCTTTGATAGGAACTTAAATTCAGTTAGGCTGCTATTTGATTAAGATTCAGTTGGAATGGAGCGGTGTGAGTGAGTGAGTGAGTGAGTGAGTGAGTGAGTGAGTGAGTGAGTGAGTGAGTGAGTGAGTGAGTGAGTGAGTGAGTGAGTGAGTGAGTGAGTGAGTGAGTGTGTGCGTGTGTGCGTGCGTGCGTGCGTGTGTGTCAGCCCCAGTCTTTAAGTCCTATTAAAATAATCCCTGCTACGTTACTGTTGCTCACCGTAATGCATTTAATAGACAGAATTATGCATGTTTTAAAATACAGAATGTCTATGATATTTATGGTTCACGTACTCTGGTCAATTGACCAAGGTCAAGGGTCAATGTGTAGGCTAAATGCAAATTGCCCATAGTTCATGTAATAGATTTACGTTGACGCTGACATATAATATTCATTACTATCACTAATGGTTCCTCTAGTTATTAACTGAGCCAATATCACGGTGCCCCATGTCATGACTCTGTAGAAAGCTGAAATTCAAGAGCTGAGACACATTTAACTACATGTCTGTCCTCAACCCCAGAGAACATAGTGTCTTTCTTTGCCTTAGAACAGTTACAAGGCTACAGATTTCTCTATATGTAGTTTGCAAACAGGGTGCTGTAAGCTTGCCCTTTACTTAGTGACTCAGATAGCAACCACTCTCCTCTATGCCCAGTGTGCCCATTCTCAGTCCTAACAGTCCTGCCAATTGCCCTCACTTAATAACTGAACAACCTTTTACGGCATCAGACACAGTCTATAACTCCAGTGTTTAATTGCTAAATCGTAATTATTTCGCCACTATGGCCTATTTATTGCCTTACATCCCTAATCTTACTTCATTTGCACACACTCTATATAGACTTTTTCTATTGTGTTATTGACTGTACGTTTGTTTATTCCATGTGTAACTCTGTGTTGTTGTTTGTGTCGCACTGCTTTGCTTTATCTTGGCCAGGTCACAGTTGTAAATGAGAACTTGAATATAACCCATAATCTATAGCCCCCAGAATGCACAATTGACATGTATAGGACTGGGAGGAATATGATGATTGTAGCAGTAGCACAGCTGATAGTGTCTGCAGTCTGGCCAAAATCTGGTAAGTGGTGTTTAGAGTGTCTAGTGCTTCTTTGAGACACTGGTCGGAATCAAAACGTGTTTCTCTCTACTCTATCTGTTTAGAGGGCTTTTGATGAAAATCTCACGGCGGTTAGAGCAACCACCCTCAGCCGTGTGGTTAGTGTAGCTCTTTCTAGACAGGCTAACAGTGTTCTGAACAAACTAGTCTGACATGAGTCAAGTTATGCCAATCTCATTTACGCTTACTTTAGTCATACCCAGGCCACCAGATGTTAAATGGTATGACATTATGTCTGCATATCTGTGACCTCACAGACTCTTTGACCACAAAACAGAGTTGATGTCAATACAATCTCCAGTCATGAATGACATTTGAATTAATTCTGAAGTGAGTAAGATAAAATAAATGAACCCAACCCTGATTGGTGATAATATACAGTGAGTGTACAAAACATTGACACCTGCTCTTTCCATGACGTAGACTGACCAGGAGAATCCAGGTGAAAGCTACGATCCCTTATTGATGTCACTTGTTGAATCCACTTTAATCATTTTAGTTGAAGGAGAGGGGACAGGTAGAATTATTTTTAAGCCTTGAGACAATTGAGACATGGATTGTGTGTGTGCCATTCAGAGGGTGAATGGACAAGACATAATATTTAAGTGCTTTTGAACAGGGTATGGTAGTAGGTGTCAGGCCCAACGGTTTGTGTCAAGAACTGCAACACTGCTGGGTTTTTCATGCTCAACAGTTTCCCGTGTTTATCAAGAATGGTCCACCACCCAAAGGACAAGGAGCCAACTTGACACAACTGTGGGAAGCATTGGAGTTAACATGTGCCAGCATCCCTGTGGAACACTTTCGTCACTTTGTAGAGTACTTGCCCGACGAATTGAGGCTGTTCTGAGGGCAAAGTCACACATTTGATGACTTGAAACTCGACATGATAGAAAATAAAATAACTTGAGACTTGACTTGAACTTAGAGCCTCAAAACTCGGGACTCGACTTAGACTTGAGACTGATGACTTTAAATTATATGGCCATGTTTTGTAACGTTATGTCACTTATTTTGATTAATCTATCCCCATTGAGACCGTGTCTGTGCCTCGACCTAGGTTGGGCAAAACTAAACATGGCGGTGTTCGCCTTAGCAATCTCACTAGGATAAAGACCTCCTCCATTCCTGCCATTATTGAAAGAGATCGTGATACCTCACATCTCAAAATAGGGCTACTTAATGTTAGATCCCTCACTTCAAAGGCAGTTATAGTCAATGAACTAATCACTGATCATAATCTTGATGTGATTGGCCTGACTGAAACTTGGCTTAAGCCTGATGAATTTACTGTGTTAAATGAGGCCTCACCTCCTGGTTACACTAGTGACCATATCCCCCATGTATCCCTCAAAGGCAGAGGTTAGCATGGTGGCACTGCACCTGGTGTTATAAAGAGGTGATCACAGACAGATAACTGGATCGGAGCAGCAGCTGCTGGGGGGCAAGTTAGTAAAGGTTCCGGGAAAGGATTTGGTCCAGCACTTAACTAGCAGATTATTACCAGGATATGCTAAACTTCATACATTGAAATCTGTAGAATGGATCTCTGGATGGTAGCACTTATTTACTATGTAGGTAGTACTGTGGTGGAGTGAATGTGACTATGAATGATCTTGAGCTGAATAGATTGTAACACATCACGACACGTATTCCCTGCCAATCAGTGCACATTTAAAACCTCATTCTGTTATGCCACATATATCACATATCACTTATCGTTCACTCTTTATTCCACTCAGGGTTCAGTTCTACAGATCCAAGTGTTGCCTGTTTTTGAGTTCAGAGCCCTCTATAGAAGAGAACCATGGGTGTCAACATGAGTGCTGTGGATCAGTTTTTGGGTTGTCGGGTAGGGGTGTGTGTGTGTGTGTGTGTGTGTGTGTGTGTGTGTTGTGTGTGTGTGTGTGTGGGTGTGTGTGTGTGTGTGTGTGTGTGTGTGTGTGTGTGTGTTGTGTGTGTGTGTAGTTGTGTGTGTGTGTGTGGGTGTGTGTGTGTGTGTGTTGTGTGTGTGTGCTGTGTGTGATGGTGGAGGGGTCATTTGGTAATAGGTGAGGTGTTAATTTATAAAAGGGTAGCCTTTAGTTAGTAATGTTGGGGATTCCCCTAGGTGAAAGGTCTGTGGTCTTTAAGCCTCACCGGGCTCCAGGTCACCTAATTTATCTTTAAACAGCAGTGTAGCTGATTGACTTATGTTGCTGCTGGGTCTGAATAGGCTAATGATGAAGAGAAGTGAAACTCTCAATCAAGCAATTGATAAGTCCAATCAATCTATTCAATCAGGTTTTTCCACAACACCAAGACACTATACCTGATATGGATGAGATTAATAGAGACCATTAGTCCTGAAAGGTATTTAAAATGAATGTACAGCATGGTTTGATTAATCTCAAATTAAGGGATCTGTGGTATGTGGGTTTAGAGGTGACCAATAATCAAACTGAAAATTGAGCCAGTCCACAAGGCCTTTGCACTGGTGAGAACTGTAGACTCCGCCAGGTGGTGTGTGCGTTTGGTGTTCAGAAGGTTGATGAGAGAGGGACATGGTTGTAAACTAGGGACAACAACATGAGGACATTGGAAATGATCATGTATTCAAAGAGTATTTTTTTAAAATTTTACTGTTGCAAGAAGAATAGGAGACACCTATACTCCTTTAGAATGGAAACGTGACAGATATGTAACGCAATATGATATTTACTCTATACTTAAGGAATTGCAACTGCACACATGCAACAGAACATGTTTTTATGAAAAATATATGTATAATATATATGACAAAAATATATTTAATTAGAAATGCTATGCACCCTTATAGAGTTGTTATGGAGTGTTTCTTTAAGCATTTATTAACTATAGTATAGGCAACGGCCACATGGTGGGAATTGTAGAGGCTATTGTAGGTATTTCAAATAGTTGTTCTTTTCTTTTTTTATTGTGCATGGAGAAGAGGGAAAACAAACGTGAATATGATTCAAGCCTTTGTTTCAATCAGATTCATTCTGACTGAAGATAATATAGATTCAATCTTACTCTGGTACACCAGCCTCCAACCATTTACAGAAATAATAAAGAAAGATGTGAACATACCTGATTGTTCTCTTACCACATTTTAATGTGTTTTGAGAATCAAATGTAAATTCGATGTTACGTTTGTAAATGTAAATTGTAAATCTATATGTATGTGTTATAAAGGTTAAGTACATTGGTGCAAAACAGTTATCGGACAGGAGTGGTTCTTATCCTTTGGTTCAAAGTCTTAGGCTCTAATATTCAATGGCTGATCCATGTACTCTCACAGGAATAGTAAACCTTATATTATTTTAACAATCATAATTCTATTCCATTCAGTTTACAGAAAGTGATTTAGCTAAAACAGGACTCCCTGTAAACTCTCCCTTATTTGGGTTTATGCAGGATGACTTCCAGTTTTTTTTCTGACAATCCAAAAACTTGGCGCTACTTTCACGTTGTTTCTTGAGGAGCACTTGAGCTTAAATTTATTTTCTGATAGTATTGGAGCACGTGGAGGGCAAGGTGATACGAAAAAGATGGAATGAGGCAGAAAAACAAAAAAACATGACCGGTTTTAGATGGGGAAATTTGCGCTCTGTCTGTCATCTGCTATTGGTTGGTCTTGTTCGAAAGGGCATGGTTTACAGCTGTTTGCTAGTTTAGTATTACGTTAGTTTAAAGGAATAGTCTTCGGGGGTACTGGGAGTTAAAACGACTGTCAGGCTATCCCGTACCAACCCGGCCCTGTCATCAACTGAAATGTGCCCTCATGCCTCCAAGATTATTCTACAACACCAGGAGGGACACTCTTCAGTATGACCCCTGGAGGTATTGTTGAAAACTCAATCATAATAATAGCCTTATAGGTAAATACCAATAATATATTATTTTAATAATAGTCATCATCTTCGTAAACTAATTGTAGCGAATGGCGGACACGGGAAGTGAACCCTGACCCAATTGGCGTGAAAATTAATACCCTATGTCACGCGTCAATAGGGTTTACTCACTGTTGGGAATTTTTTTATGCCCAACGTAATTTGTTTTGAAATGAAGTGGAAACAATGTTGATTCAACCAGTGTGGCTCATAATAAGGAAAGGCTGTCCCATGCTTCGACTATTCGCGGGTCTAATGGGCCACAACGGCCGCCATCCCACTTCTGACACCAGTGTAGCGACCCGGGTTCTGTCGTGAAAAGGCAAACACCTACACTCATGCAATAATGTAACTTCACTTGTGGAAATTGTACATAGCTCATATAGGGATGATCGCTACAATAATACAAGGGCCTTAATGTTACATGTTTATTCTTTACATTATTATTATTAATATGCTGGTGCTTATTTGCCTTTTCATCTACCTGTTTGTATCTCTCTTACTGCAATCGACCTCCACCAAACCCACCCAGGCCACCCAAATCATCTACGACAGAAGTTCCTCCTGGAGTGGTCGAGCTTCCCCTCTGGCGCGCCACACCTTCCCTGTCTCCTGAAGCCTTGGCTTAAGGTGTAACCCAGCCCCTCTTCAGACAACACAACCACAGCCCACCTAAACAGACCCCAACAACCTCATTCCACCAGCAGACAATGAGTGCAGGTAAAGGTCTGGTGTTGTGAGTTGTGCGCATGCTACGCACGTGTTATATATTAGTGTCTATAATTTTTATGACTGTTTTTTATTTTACTGCACTGTTTTTCATCTTGTTTTTTGCAGGGAAAGAATGCTCAATTTCAAACGGACCATACTTTAGCCATTTGAGTGGGATCTGCTGGAGTATTGCAGCTCTTTGAGGATAAACAAGGAAAACAGAATGACTTGTGGTTTATTAGGTTAAGCTGTCTCCTTGTTGGATGAACCACAGCGTTATAAAATGGATGAAGAGACTGCCTCCTAGTGCTGCATGATATTTGATCTGCAGTATCATACAACTCGAATCGCTCAGGAAAAAGAAACACGAACATGCATATTCCTCACTTCTTTTCGTCCATTGATTGATGTTATTTACGCATTGTTCCTGTCTGAGGATGAACCTTTGAATTATGTTTTAGTGTTCTCGCAATAAATTTTGTAAACCCAATGGCATTCTTCTAAATTGTGTTTGCGTTATAGGTGAATTGGTGAGGCCAGGGGTGGTAAATATGAATGGGGGACGGGGGTACAAATGGACCTCTCATGAGGGGACGCGGTGGCTCACGCGGTCTCTGCATACCCACATCCAACACATAACATTCAGTTAGAGCCGCCCTAGCGAATTTGTTGCTCCCCCCCCCCCCCCCTCAAATGTTTTTTCTGTTGTGCCAGTTTTAAAGCAAGGTTGTGCCCAATTCTTCCATTTGCCATGGGGCAGAGAGAAAAAATGTGCAGTTTTACATGCTAATCTTCCTGCAACTTGTACCACATTTTGCCATAGGGGACAGAACATGTGACGAGTTGTTTTAATATGTGATACTCTGATGATCCAATGGGGCCCCTGGGTCGGGTAATTCGACCATTAGATTACTACAAGTTTAGATAGATGTAGAATACAGAAGGTCAAAAACTAACTCTCACAGTAAGGTTTGAGAACGCATACTTGTTCCTAAAAGTATCGTATGGCCAACAAAAGGGCAGTTGCCCATGCACCTGGGTGTAGCTAATGTGTTGATTGAGAAAACTAGGTGCCTTTGTACTGTTTTATTTTTTCCAGGAGGAACTGAAGCTGACTAACAAATAAAAAAATATCTTTGTCATATCCATTTATGTTACATGTAAATTTCATCCTTGTGTGTTCTTCTGTTACCTATAACTGTGAAGAGACAGTACATAGAAGCAGACTGCAATTAATTGAGGATTTATAACCAAACATATTGCAAGTGAATTCTGTAAACATACTTCGTCTTTAAAAAAATACATTTCTCATTAGGAAATATTTACATTTGAAATAATACTGTTATCAACACTCGGGTCATACAAGAAGGTATTGAAAGCACTTAGGGGTCCTGCAATTGTCCCTTGTATCGGCGTTTGCCTTAATCGATTAGTCATTATAAATGTAACATGATGCGGTGATATAAGTGATTCTCTTGAGTCTTATTTTCAGTGCTTGTGTTCAGTCTGCTTCAGTGTGCAGTATATCCATAGTGTAGCATGGCTGAAAGCAGCAGCTGCCCTTGTAGAAAAGCCTTGAGCTTTGAGACTACACTCACAGAGTAAGCCCACACCTTTGCACTCACCTTTCTTCTGAGGCCTGCACATTGAGAGCAGAAGCTGGGACAGAGTGGTGTTTACCTGGGATGGAAAGTGCCTATGGGGTCCATGTTGGCACACAGGCTGATCAATGGCAACCCACTCCTCCACCACCATGCCCTCAAAGTGCCGTGTCTCCACCTCGCTGTTCTCGTAGTACAGCATGGACAGAGGGCCAGGCGGGTGGGCACACAGAACGGGCATGGGACCCTGTCTGGGTGGTGAAGTTTCAGCAGACTCTGGAGAGAGAAGAGAGAGATGTTAATGCAAGTGAAATCATAAACTAAGGAAAAGGCAATATTGTAATTTGAAACACATCAAAGGCTCTATTTCAAGCATTATTTTCAGCAAGTGATCATGTAATGTTGGCAGTTTACCTGCCATGTAAGCATGGTTGTGTGGGGTGAAGGGTCTCGTCTACTGGGGTAGGCAGCTGCCCTCACAGCGGTTAGGCGTTGTAGCGCTTGGGGTAAACAATCACTCGTTTCCAGCCAATCTGGTCAAGTCCACCCACATGTCCACCTTCCTGCACAACGGGTCCTTCCTCTCCTCCGTGGGGGCACACCAGGGGCCACCCCAGCCACTCCTGCTCTCTGGTGGTGCCCGTGCCTTTCCTGCGACCTGTTCTTTTCCGCCCTCTACCCTCTATGCTGACAGGAGGGTTGCCCCAGCTCTAGCTCGCTCCCAGTCCAGAGTGACGTACTTGGAGTGCTCAGCGGTGTGGATGAGGGTGGGAGCCCGCCTTCTCTGCCTGGTGCTTGGAGAAGACCACCACCATGACCCGGTCAGCTGTGGGGTGCAGGACCTTCTCCTGGCCCTCCTCCTCCTCTCTCTCTAATGGCCTGCTCACTCCTGGCCAGGTGCGGAGCCTCTCTGGTGCAGCCAGTAGTATAGGGAGCAGGGCGGTGATGTTGAACACCCTCCAGTTGGATGTGGAGGTCAGAGAGCTTGCTCTGCCTTCAGGTGCCCAGGAAGAGGTCCTCCTTTGGGCATGGCGGGCTGGAGTGGAGCATGTCTGGGAGTGGTACATGTCCACAGTGACACGCTCAGAGGCAGAGAATGCAGGCAGGGCGGATCCGCAGCTCGGAGCGCTGGACCTTGTCACTTGCAGAGAGATGGAGGACATGTCAAAGGTGACAGACCACCTCCCACCGATCTGGTGACAACCTGGAGAGATAAGAAAAATCAGTTTAGAAATGCATGATGCAGAGGGCAGACTAGGATTATGAAAAGTGTGCAATCATCTCTCTTTCACCTCTGTGATATCAGACTATTGTCCCATCATTACAATCACAGAGAGTGTCACATGCCTTTTATTGTGCCCACAGCGAGCAAGTAAAATGCGTGCCACAAGACAGCTTTCACACGTCCCTTTTGACATGCGATGAGCAGTTGATCAAGTAGAATGTTGTTACTGTCGCACTGTGTATTGCTCCGCGCCTGACACTTTATAACAGACAGCCTGGGGCTAGTATACACACTTTTAAATAATACCCGCTGAAATTATGCATAGGGAAGGCTCTTCACAATAAACATTGTATAAGGTTTCAAGTGCCTAAAATAATTGAGAAGCCGCAAAGTAATCAAAACGCGCACTAGGCATGTAGCCTAAATTAAAATCACTGTTTATTTACTATGTTTACTGAGGGTGAATTTAATTATGCAAACATAATAGTTTCAAATATGACTTCACATTGAATTAGTGTGTCCAATTATGTTGCGTAAAAGTGCTTTCAAACATCTCCAAAACATAATATAATAATTGTAAACAGAAAAAAATCCACGATAAAACTAAGTGAACTAAGTGTTTTGTAAAATAAAAATACTCACTTTGGCAACCAGACGAGTACGTAGTCAGAGTCGTGAGGCGGGGGTTGTCATCGTTGTGGTCTGGGCGGCGCTAACAGTTGGCATCCTGGCGGTGTCTCCTCGAGTAGAGTCCGGTAGAGCTGCATCATGTAGAGTGGGAACCTGTTGGAGTGACGAACAGGGTGCCTGGTGACCTCCGCTTGGTGGGGGAAACCTACGAATCCGTGAAGAAAGCCTCACGGTTCCCTGGGAAATTCTCTGCTCCAACCACACAGATCGAGCCCACCAGAAGCGCCAAAAAGGAAAGCCAGAGTGAGTCCTTCCATAATTCCAAGTTATTTGAATGTATTATTTTCCTGTAAAATTCAAGCCAGTGAAGCTCTTGTTGTAAGAGACAGATAGATGGGGTAGAAATCCTTCTCCCAGCTCGTCCCGTTGGGAATACCTCAGGTGAGATGTGTCTTGCTGGAGTGAGAACACTTATAACAACCCTGTGTCTTTCTTGAAGAGTTCTGTCGTGCCTCGGGCTTTTGAAGTGAATGTGTGATCCACGGGAGAACAGAGAGTTCAAAAGGCCAAGGTCGTTGTGTAGGCAATCGAAACCAATGGCTCTTTGGAGTGGGCAAGGTGTTAAAACTTGAATACCACTGCATTGGATTTATGTATCAGAGATCTCTTTGATAAGGAACCACGATAAAATGAGTTAAGCAGATTAGTAGCTGAACATTGCGCTTTGATGAATGGGAATGAGGAATGAACAACACACGAATTAATCACTCCAATGCCCTTTTTATTAGATGGGTCATAAGAAGAGGAAGTCATCTCTTTATCACCTAGGTAAGAAATCTAGAAAGCTGACTCAACTTCTCTTTACGAAAATGAAATGTCAGCGCTCAGATTGTATAGGCCTAAAATATGATCATTATTTATAACCACAAGTATTTAAACTTATTTTATCCCATCACGGATAACAAATATTGTATGGAGCCTTCTCGCAAGACAATGAGGCAGTCTTATCAACCTTATAATCACACACATTTATTACAGCTTCTGTTTGTTCCTTTTACATTGTACATTGCAATGACATGCTAGCGACGAAATGGAATCGGCCTGTTATTTTTAGAAGGCCTATGCACTCTCGTTGTGTTAAGCATCTCTTGGATATTATCTTTATAGGTTTAGGCTAGAGATGATTTGCTATATGATAGATATTCTCTGAAGAGGGACTAGCTAGGCTACAGTTAAATACATGTTAATACATTTGTTTTTAAAATACAGGGATTCTAGACTACTAACTAGCCTACTTTCTTTTAGAAGAATCTGAAGAAAGACACAACAAAGTAGTTTATGGGAACTATTTGATGACAAAAAGGTGAGAAATAAGGCTTTTGATGATGGTGCACGATATTTGGTGAGCTTGCACTTTTAAATGCTTTGAAGAGTAATCTTCAAAATATATTTTAACTCTACCATAAACAATAAAAAAAGTATTTATTGGAACGAAGTAAAGTAATTGCAACAACTCTACATAATATGCTAATTGTGCAGCACTGATTGGGAAAACAGAAGTATGCTTCAATAGGGTTTTTAGCTCGCATATTTTATTTGTACCTAGTAATATTTGATATTGGCATTTTATGGAAATAAATGTAACCTTTTGAAAATTTTGTTTTTAAAATTAATATCTGGCACATAAACCAGATAAAACATAAAATGAACATGTTTTAGCAATTGTATTCAATAGCTTACAATGTATTAGTACAATGTATTAGCTATTGAACAATGTATTAACAATTAATACAATTAACAATGTATTAGCTATTGTATTTATACAATTAACAATTAATACAATTAAGAATGTATTAGCTATTGCATTCAATCACAACTAACAATAAACAACTAATATATTTAACAATGCATTAGCTATTAACATTATATTAGCTATTGTATTCAATAGCTTGTTAGGTTACAGATTTGATTTAATTTTATGGGAATGTTGTTCTTTATTAACATCTGGCATATACACCAGATAAAACATTAATTAAGATTACAAATGTATTTTGTATAGCTTGTCTTGTGTTGGACTATATCAAATCAATTATATTTCTGGAAAAGAACAATCTGCAATAGTTGATATTCTACTACTGTTCAGTGGACATTTCGAAATTGAAGTGAAACCCAATTATTCAACCACGGTCAATAAAAACAGATTTTAGGCCTAATTGTGATACAGGTATGGACTGAGCCAAGGCTACAATAAAGTGATACAATTAGCTCAATAAATACTGTTTAGGCAGTTTTATGAGATCTACCGTGAGCCTATTGTTTCAATTTAGGCCCACCTCATGCAGACGCCGGCACATGTAGCCAACACCCTAATCTGAACGGGTTTGGCTTTGGATCATTTATTATCGGATCTGTCCAGCAGGGGAAATGTGTGGCTAAGAATCAACAATCTAACGAGCAGTCAGTCGCTAAACTGAAATAACTGTTCTGGTCATATTGGAATCTTGATGAATTTTACTAAGCATTATTAATCCTCTCTGATGACGTGAGTTAATTTATAGAGCGAGAGAAACGAGATCTGTGTGTGTGTTTAATGAAAGTGAGTGAGTTTCAGGGGATTACATAAACTGCTACAGTGCTATAATGTGCAGCTGGTGAACTGACGCAACACTTATTTAAAATGTGTTAGATATAGCCATCATACAGGTACCACCTAATGTGGCGAGGATAGGTACCTGGGCTAGTTCGTTGTGTGTAAGGTTGTTGGTCGCACGCTGACCCGCGGGTCCATATCCTAAGAAAAGAGCGCCATCTCCACGTAGGCTAGCTGGCCATTTCATGGCTGCATAATGTCTGAAATCTAAGAATGAGAAGAGCAATGTGAGAGTCAAGAAGGAGGGATACACTCCTCAGCGATTCACTTGTGTCGAGTGGACCTTATCCCTTCTCCATGACTTGCATCATTGTCCTTAACTGTATACTCTGCTCAGAGGTAGGACGTGGTGAAAGTACTGCTGCTGACAGTGGATGGTAGCAAAATAGTATGACTCCGCCGCGCAAGCGTTCTCACCATGATACGTGGCGCGCTCGTATTGTCATTGGAAGTCGTTTGGGGCGTTGTGCAGATGGAGTGCTGTTTGCGGGTGTTTGTGTAGGTATAGGGACCAGGGAGCTCAGTTTGCTCCAGATTTTATGTGTCTCTACAAGCGGAGTAGTTAGAAGCGTTTGATGGTGTTTTTAGGGGGTGGTCCTGTTACTGCAGTTTGCCGTGCTAGGAAACGAAAGAGTGGATCTTGCGGCCCCAAGGGATTTAATATTGAGTTCCTGTCTAAGTTATAAGGGTTTCAGGTGGGCGCCCTGCTTAAGTCCTTCTTTTTTGTCCTCTTGACATTCAGACTTTGAATGGGTGAGGATCAAATTGATGCCCCGGAGTTCTGGGCCGAAAGGAGGCGAGTCAAGGAATTTTTTAGGCCTGTTCTTCCTAAGGTTGAAATACTAAGTGGACGCCTACTTAGATAGCGCATTTATTCTAAATTGGCAGCTCTCGCGTCTATGGTTTGGATTAAGATTCAGTTGGATGGAAGCGGTGTGAGTGACGTGAAGTGAGTGAGTGAGTGAGTGAGTAGTGAGTGAGTGAGTGAGTGAGTGAGGTGAGTGAGTGAGTTGAGGAGTGAGTGGAGTGAGTGAGTGTGTGCGGTGGTGTGCGTCGTGCGCGTGTGTGTCAGCCCCAGTCTTTAAAATGTCCTATTAAATAATCCCTGCGTGTCTAGCGCGGTTTACTTGTTGTACATCTTGTATCGCCGAATCGCTCTTAGAATTAGATACAGAATTGAGCATCGCAATGTATCTTAAGGAAATTAAAACAGATGGTGTGCTGATACTGATAGAGTTCCCTTTGGATATGTGTTCGAGCAGTGCATACATACGTACTCTCAAGCATTGACTCCCTCAACATCAACAGATGTGTGTTATCAATTGGTGGGATCAGACTTAAATGCAAGATTTGCAGCGTTAAGTGGTATCTCTGTGAAATACATTGTGACGTGGTCCAGAGACATGTGGTTGAGCGCATACAATCATATCACACATGAGGTGTACGGTCTTGACTATGCACTATGTGGATCCCGTCCCGTAGATTAAGCCCTTAACTGAGCCATATAGGTATCATGCGGGTGTCTGCTCGATTGATCCATGATCTCTGCTCAGAAAAGCTTTGAATAAATTTTACAAAGAAAGCTGAACAATCATTCTCAAACGACAATAGTCTGTCCTCATTACACCGAGATATTATCTGGCACATTGAGACGTGTTTTTACTACATTTGCGCTTCCGATAGGTAGAAATCTATGTTACGAAGGCTACAGATCTCTCAGTGATGAGACGCATGTGAGTTGCAAATCTAGGCCCAGGAGGCCGTGTGTGTCTGATAAGACTTGCCCAGTAGCCATAATAATTGTATAGTGACTCAGATGCATGAAGCCTACTACGCTCCGTCTTCCTCTCTCAAGTTGGTACGTCACAATACGTCTCGCTACCATAACAGAGGTCACTCGCGGCAAAATTTCGTCGACAGCCCCTATTCAATGTTAATAAATCGATAGTATGGCACATATCCGTAATATTTTACGTAGGCAAGCATCACGTTCCTCTCGCCTCTTTGAGGGATTCTATATGAGAGGCGGATACTCAGGGTCCACGTAGTGTAGTAACTCATAGGAGGTGCATAAAATCGTATTATTTGCGGCCCTTCTTCAATGGCCTATTTATACACTAGTGTGCACTTAACAATTCTATCCAGGCGAAGCTCAAATTCTTACTTCAAATTGTGCTACTACACTTCCATAGACTCTAGATCATTCTCTTATTGTGTCTATAATTGACGAGTATACGGTATTTGTATTCCTCATTCGCTCGCGATTGCTGAGATATTCCCTCGTGTTATGTTGTGATTCTGTATGTCGACACTAGCCTTTCCTGCTTTTGCATTGCTCAAGGTCACAGGTGATTCTGTGTAAAACATGTGAGAACTTGAATAATAACCCATAATCTATTAGTCCCCGAGAATGCACCACATATTGATTCGAGGATGTTATAGGACTGGGGATGAGGATAGTATGATGAATTGTAGCAGTAGCAAGCGATGACTCGAACTCCGTGGTATCCTCTTTGCTCATAAGGCAGGTCAGTTGTGGAGGGACCGATTACTTTATCATAATCGTGAGATGCTTAGAGTGCGGAGAAGGAGCACCGGCCATTGTGTTGTGTATGTTGTCCCTCCGATCGCCTATACGGTTCTGTGAAGAGCCCAACTCGGATCTGGAATCGTACATCAATAGCGTGTTTGATTTCTGATTAATCAAAACTATACTCATAGTTTACTGCATATTACGTTATAAAGAAGGACTATCATTTGGAGGTGCAAATAAAATCTTACATACTCTGGTAGAAGTCATAGTCTCGCGTATAAGTCTAGACGAACCACCCCTCGTCGCCGACGTTTTGTTTGGTTGAGTCGTTAGACTGCTTTCTAGGACAAGGGGTCTAAACGAGTGTTCTGAACAAAACTGAGTCTTGCCCTGAAGTAGCATATTTATTTACCAATCTCATTTTACGCCTTACTTAGTTCACTAGGTTCCGAGCGAACCGAGTAGTTGCTAGTACAATATCGGAATAGTGCTAGTATGTCTGTGTGACAATCATTTCCCTCTCGTGAACACATCCGCCGAGCTCATACTATCTTGATCCCAGCCAAAAAGTACCAGTTGTTGATAGCTCAAATACGAGTGCTTTTGCACGAGTACGGAGTGATATGGACAATTTGTGAACTAGGTAAGTTTTCTGTAGTGGGCACATGTTTACAGTATCACTAAAATGCATTGCACACCCCAACCCCGGTATTGTTTCAGAAGGATTTGGCTTCCTACTAGGGCAGGGGAGTGTCAAACAGCATGAACACCCTCGCTACTTTTTCCATGACGTCTTTAGGACTTGATCCAGTGAGAATCACAGCAGCTGAAGCGTGTGGAACGAAACTCTGCCCTTAGTGAAGTCCACTTGATTGAATACACAAATATTACCCTACAGCTCTCTCATAGGTTTGGTTTTGTCTGAAAGGGTGTGACGATTGGGGGAGACACAGGCATGAGAACATCTATGTTTTGTAAGCCTGTGGCCATGCAAATTGAGACACTCGAGCACTTACTGTGTTGTCATTACCGCCTGAGTCACGCAAGAAGAAGTGTGACTTTATGGAACAAAGACCATACATAATAATGTTTTAACTTGCTGCCATGCTTTTCACCCTTGAACTGGGTTCTGTATAATGGCACACCACCACAATGCCATGTCTCAATTTCTCAGGTAAGGTACGGTTCCATTATAGAAAATTCAACCTCCTAGGGCCTTGTCCGATTCCGGCCAAACCAAAGAGAAAGGTGGCCATGTGTCTAACAGGAAACATGCGAACACTAGGCTGGTTTCAATTGACCTCAACAGTTTCCCGTGCTTATCAAGATGGTCCACCACATCCAAAAGGACGGGCCAACTGACACAACTGTGGGAGCATGGAGGTTAACAGCGCAGCATCCCTGGTGGAACACTTTCGTCACTATGTAGAGTACTGGCCGACGAATTGAGGGCTGTTCTGAGGGCCAAAGTCACCACATTTGATGACTTGTTGAAACTCACATTGAATAGAAAATAAAAACGTGAGACTTGACTTGAACTTGAGCCTCAAAACTCGGATCGACTTAGACTTTGAGACTGATGACTTTAAATTATATGCCATGTTTGTAAACGTTATGTTCACTTATTTTGATAATCTATCCCCATTGAGACCGTGGCGTGCCTCGACCTGGTTGGGCAAAACTAAAACATGGCGGTGTTCGCCTTAGCATTCTCACGGTAGGGATAAAGACCTCCTCCATTCCTGCCATTATTTGAAAGAAGATCGGGATACCTCACATCTTCAAATAGGGACTTAATGTTAGATCCCTCACTTCAAAGCAGTTATAGTCAATGAACTAATCACTGATCATAATTCTTGCATGTGATTGGCCGGTTGACTGAAACTGTGGCTTA
>NC_036844.1:17040240-17058850 GCF_002910315.2 Salvelinus sp. IW2-2015
TGGCTTAAGCCTGATGAATTTACTGTGTTAAATGAGGCCTCACCTCCTGGTTACACTAGTGACCATATCCCCCATGTATCCCTCAAAGGCAGAGGTGTTGCTACCATTTACAATAGCAAATTTCATTTTACAAAAAAAAAATGACGTTTTCGTCTTTTGAGCTTCTAGTCATGAAATCTATGCAGCCTACTCAATCACTTTTTATGGCTACTGTTTACAGGCCTCCTGGGCCATATACAGCGTTCCTCACTGAGTTCCCTGAATTCCTATCGGACCTTGTAGTCATAGCAGATAATATTCTAATTTTTGGTGATTTTAATATTCACATGGAAAAGTCCACAGACCCACTCCAAAAGGCTTTCGGAGCCATCATCGACTCAGTGGGTTTTGTCCAACATGTCTCTGGACCTACTCACTGTCACAGTCATACTCTGGACCTAGTTTTGTCCCATGGAATAAATGTTGTAGATCTTAATGTTTTTCCTCATAATCCTGGACTATCGGACCACCATTTTATTACGTTTGCAATCGCAACAAATAATCTGCTCAGACCCCAACCAAGGAGCATCAAAAGTCGTGCTATAAATTCTCAGACAACACAAAAATTCCTTGATGCCCTTCCAGACTCCCTCTGCCTACCCAAGGACGTCAGAGGACAAAAATAGGTTAACCACCTAACTGAGGAACTCAATTTAACCTTGCGCAATACCCCAAATGCAGATGCACCCCTAAAAACTAAAAACATTTGTCATAAGAAACTAGCTCCCTGGTATACAGAAAATACCCGAGCTCTGAAGCAAGCTTCCAGAAAATTGGAACTGAACTGGCGCCACACCAAACTGGAAGTCTTCCGACTAGCTTGGAAAGACAGTACCGTGCAGTATCGAAGAGCCCTCACTGCTGCTCGATCATCCTATTTTTCCAACTTAATTGAGGAAAATAAGAACAATCCAAAATGTATTTTTGATACTGTCGTAAAGCTAACTAAAAAGCAGCATTCCCCAAGTGAGGATGGCTTTCACTTCAGCAGCATAAATTCATGAACTTCTTTGAGGAAAAGATCATGATCATTAGAAAGCAAATTACGGACTCCTCTTTAAATCTGCGTATTCCTCCAAAGCTCAGTTGTCCTGAGTCTGCACAACTCTGCCAGGACCTAGGATCAAGAGAGACACTTAAGTGTTTTAGTACTATATCTCTCGACACAATGATGAAAATAATCATAGCCTCTAAACCTTCAAGCTGCATACTGGACCCTATTCCAACTAAACTACTGAAAGAGCTGCTTCCTGTGCTTGGCCCTCCTATGTTGAACATAATAAACGGCTCTCTATCCACCGGATGTGTACCAAACTRACTAAAAGTGGCAGTAATAAAGCCTCTCTTGAAAAAGACAAACCTTGACCCAGAAAGTATAAAAAACTATCGGCCTATATCGAATCTTTCATTCCTCTCAACTTTTTTTGAAAAAGCTGTTTTGCAGCAACTCACTGCCTTCCTGAAGACAAACAATGTATACGAAATGCTTCAGTCTGGTTTTAGACCCCATCATAGCACTGAGACTGCACTTTTGAAGGTGGTAAATTACCTTTTAATGGCGTCAGACCGAGGCTCTGCATCTGTCCTCGTGCTCCTAGACCTTAGTGCTGCCTTTGATACCATCGATCACCACATTCTTTTGGAGAGATTGGAAACCCTAATTGGTCTACACGGACAAGTTCTGGCCTGGTTTAGATCTTATCTGTCGGAAAGATATCAGTTTGTCTCTGTGAATGGTTTGTCCTCTGATAAATCAACTGTACATTTCGGTGTTCCTCAAGGTTCCGTTTTAGGACCACTATTGTTTTCACTATATATTTTACCTCTTGGGGATGTCATTCGAAAACATAATGTTAACTTTCACTGCTATCCCGGATGACACACAGCTGTACATTTCAATGAAACATGGTGAAGCCAAATTTCCCTCGCTAGAAGCCTGTGTTTCAGACATAAGGAAAGTGGATGGCTGCAAACGTCTACTTTTAAACTCAGACAAAACAGAGATGCTTGTTCTAGGCCCAAGAAACAAAGAGATCTTCTGTTGAATCTGACAATTAATCTTGATGGTTGTAAAGTCGTCTCAAATAAAACGTTGAAGGACCTCGGCGTTACTCTGGACCCTGATCTCTCTTTGACGAACATATCAAGACGTTTCAAGGACAGCTTTTTTCCATCTACGTAACATTGCAAAAATCAGAAACTTTCTGTCCAAAATGATGCAGAAAAATGAATCCATGCTTTTGTTACTTCTAGGTTAGACGACTGCAATGCTCTACTTTCCGGCTACCCGGATAAAGTACTAAATAAACTTCAGTTAGTGCTAAATACGGCTGCTAGAATCCTGACTAGAACCCCAAAAATTATCATATTACTCCAGTGCTAGTCTGCCTACACTGCTTCCTGTTAAGGCAAGGGCTGATTTCAAGTTTACTGCTAACCTACAAAGCATTACATGGCTTGCTCCTACCTATCTTTCCGATTTGGTCCTGCCGTACATACCTACACGTACGCTACGGTCACAAGACGCAGGCCTCCTAATTGTCCCTAGAATTCTAAGCAAACAGCTGGAGGCAGGGCTTTCTCCTATAGAGCTCAATTTTTATGGAATGGTCTGCCTACCCATGTGAGAGACGCAGACTCGGTCTCAACTTAAGTCTTTACTGAAGACTCATCTCTTCAGTGTGTCATATGATTGAGTGTAGTCTGGCCCAGGAGTGTGAAGGTGAACGGAAAGGCTCTGGAGCAACGAACCCCCTTGCTGTCTCTGCCTGGCCGGTTCCCCTCTCTCCACTGGGATTCTCTGCCTCTAACCCTATTACAGGCTGAGTCACCTGCTTACTGGTGCTCTTTCATGCCATCCCTGGGAGGGTGCGTCACTTTAGTGATGAGTCACTGACGTGATATTCCTGTCTGGGTTGGCGCCCCCCCCTTGGTTGTGCCGTGGCGAGATCTTTGTGGGCTATACTCGGCCTTGTCTCAGGATGGTAAGTTGGTTGAAGATATCCCTCTAGTGGTGGGGCTGTGCTTTGCAAAGTGGGTGGGTTATATCCTTCCTTTTCCCTGTCCGGGTATCATCGGATGGGGCCACAGTGTCTCCTGACCCCTCCTATCTCAGCCTCCAGTATTTATGCTCAGTAGTTTATGTGTCGGGCTAGGGTCAGTTTGTATATCTGGAGTACTTCTCCTGTCTTATCCTGTGTCCTGTGTGAATTTAAGTATGCTCTCTCTAATTCTCTCTTCTCTCTCTCTCTCGGAGGACCTGAGCCTAGGACCATGCCTCAGGACTACTGGCATGATGACTCCTTGCTGTCCCCAGTCCACCTGCCCGTGCTGCTGCTCCAGTTTCAACTGTTCTGCCTGCGGCTATGGAACCCTGACCTGTTCACCGGACGTGCACCTGTCCCAGACCTGCTGTTTTCAACCTCTAGAGACAGCAGGAGCGGTAGAGATACTCTTAATGATCGGCTATGAAAAGCCAACTGACATTTACTCCTGAGCTGCTGACTTGCTGCACCCTCGACAACTACTGTGATTATTATATTTGACCATGCTGGTCATTTATGAACATTGAACATCTGTGCAATGTTCTGTTATGATCTCCACCCGGCACAGCCAGAAGAGGACTGGCACCCCTCATAGCCTGGTTCCTCTCTAGGTTTCTTCCTAGGTTTGGCCTTTCTAGGAGTTTTCCTACCACCATGCTTCACACCTGCATTGTGCTGTTTGGGTTTAGGCTGGTTCTGTACAGCACTTTGAGATATCAGCTGATGTAAGAAGGGCATATAAATACATTTGATTTGATTCGATTTGAATCTCCACGAAGCCGAGACCGTAGCCGCAACAAAAAAAACTGCAATAGATTTCTAGTGAAACGCACAGTTTGCTGATTGGACCAGCAAACTGTCAATCAACACAGATCAGATGAGTTTTGGAACATATGCTGATTCTTTTGGAGAGCTATAGAATCGTAGGCCCAAATTGTAGGGAGAGAGGATTGCCAGAATGAGTAAATATGCAGCTCCAAAAAGTTTGATGTCAAGAATAATAACTGTTTACTTTGCAAGCTCACCAGCAATGGGGCATCAAGCAACAATTACTAGCACAAGCCTACTGCTCTTTTAGGAGGCCTTTGACAAAATAGCTTGAAATATAAATACTTATGAAGTTTGCATTTGGAATATGTTGTTTAAATGATTTATTACTGTGGGCCTCTCCACTTGCTCTCCAAACTTCAGCCAATGGAGAGCGATTTGACTTGTTGTTGCTTTCTTCACACGTTTAAATGCATAGACATGGTAAATAAATATACCAACTAATCCTAATTGCTAGCAGTCAAACATTACATCCACATAATGTTTATTCCAACACTTAGACATTCTGCTTCATGTTTAATACAATGGATCACCAAGACCAGTAAATAAATGTACACTCTGAGCACGTCAACCTGCCTTGCCTTCTGCTGATGTCACGCCCTTACGACTGCTACAAGGACCCTATTTTACAATTACATCATCAATTACATTTTGTAGACAAAATAATGAAAAGGGTTGTCTGGTAGCCTCAATAAATAGATAAAAAATGTGTAGTTGAACATGTCATTGCATGTATAGATAATTTTTTTTACTTGACTTGTGACTTAACTTGAGAACTTGTGACTGGACCAAACTTGACTTGCTCTTAGAATGTACGACTTGGACTCGACCCGTTCTACTTGGGACTCGACTTGAGACTCGGATCTTGTGACTTGAGACTTGCTTGTGACTTGAATAATAGTAACTTGGTCCCACTTCTGTTACATATGTAATTGTCTAGGGGTGGATCGGACATTATACACTTTTTCCATTACGTTCCATAGAGAACAGAGAACACGGTTCTGAGAAAACACAGCAGGAATGCGACAATCTTAGGGAGGAAATTGCAGGGAAATAATAGGTATGAGAAATAGGTGTTCCTCTCCTTCAGTACATCCAGAATCCTATGGACCATAATTATGGGTAATTACAAGTATTGACAGATGGTATTGTAAGGCAGTGGTATTATTTTCTTTGTACTCTTTTAATATATTTAAAATACAAAATTGATGAAAATTAGCCTTTGTATGTCATGCTGCTCTCCAAACTACTGCTGGTTAGAAGTTGATCATAGCAGATGTATGCATTTTCAACCTGGACTCAAGGGTAGACATAACATAGTAAATGTAAATCTGGGACTCTCCAATTAGTATCATATGTTATGTTTCTTATGTTATGTATTCATTTGTGGATGTCCATTACCCATTTCGTATGATATGTTGCGAATTACAATTCATATGATATGTTAAAAATTGCAATTTGTTTTGGCATATGTTGGCTAGATGGCTAATGCAAACATTAGCTAGGTGGCTTAAGTTAACTAGGCTCGGGGTCAGGGTTAAGGTTAAGGTTTGTACTTCAAATCAAATCAAAGGTCATTTGTCACATGTGCTGAATACAACACCTTACCGTGAAATGCTTACTTACAAGCAGTTAACCAACAATGCAGTTCAAGAAATAGAGTTAAGAAAATATTTACTAAATAAACTAAAGTAAAAAATTAATACAATCAAAAAGTAATACAATAAATGTACATAACAATAACGAGGCTATATACAGGTCAATGTGTGGGGTACAAGTTAGTCGAGGTAAATTGTAAAGTGACTGCATAGATAATAAACAGCAAGTAGCAGCAGCGTAAAAACAAAGGGGGGGTCAATGTAAATAGTCCAGGTGGCCATTTGATTAGTTTAGTTGTTCAGCAGTCTTATGGCTTGGGGGTAGAAGCTGTTAAGGAGCCTTTTGTTCCTAGATTTGGCGCTTCGGTACCGCTTGCAGTGCGGTAGCAGAGAGAACAGTCTATGACTTGTGTGACTGGAGTCTTTGAAGATTTTTTGGGCCTTACTCTGACACTGCCGAGTATATAGGTCCTGGATGTCAGGAAGCTTGGCCCCAGTGATGTACTAGGCCGTACTCACTACTCTCTCTAGCGCCTTCCGGTCAGATGCAGAGCAGTTTCCATACCAGGCGGTAATGTAACCGGTCAGGATGCTCTCGATGGTGCAGCTGTAGAACCTTTTGAGGATCTGGGGACCAATGCCAAATCATTTCAGTCTCCTGAGGGGGAAAAGGTGTTGTCTTGCCCTCTTCACAACTGTCTTGGTGTGTTTGGACCAGTTTGTTGGTGATGTGGACACCAAGGAACTTGAAACACTCGACCCACTCCACTTCAGTCCTGTCGATGTTAATGGGGGCCTCATGGCTACCAACGTGAGTGCTACGGGGCAGAAGTCATTTAGGCAGTCATTTAGGCAGGTCTCTTTCTTTGGCACAGGGACTATGGTGGTATGCTTGAAACATGTAGGTATTACAGACTTGGTCAGGGATGTTGAAGATGTCAGTGAAGACACTTGCCAGTTGGTCCTGGTAATCTGTATGGCCCCACGGCCTTGTGAATGTTGACCTGTTTAAAGGTCTTGCTCACAAGACCTTGGGGCTCCCAAGTGGCGCAGTGAACTAAGGCACTGCATCTCAGTGCAAGAGGTGTCACTACAGTTCCTGGTTCAAATCCAGGCTGTTTCACATCTGGCTGTGATTGAGAGTCCCATAGGGCGGTGCATAATAGGCCCAGCGTCATCCGGGTTTGGCCCGGGGTAGGCTGTCATTGTAAATAAGAACTTGTTCTTAACTGAAATTAAAATTAAAACATTGGCTACAGAGAGCGTGATCACGCAGTTGTCTGGAACAGCTGGTGCTCTCATGTATGCTTCAGTGTTGCTTGCCTCGAAGCGAGCATAAAATGCATTTAGCTCGTCTGGTAGGCTCGCGTCACTGTGCAGCTCGCGGCTTGATTTCCCTTTGTAGTCCGTAATAGTTTGCAATGCCACATCCGACGTGCGTCAGAGCCGGTGTAGTAGGATTCTATCTTAGTCCTGTATTGACGCTTTGCATGTTTGATGGTTTGTTGGAGGGCAAAGCGTCCGGATTAGTGTCCTGCTCCTTGAAAGCGGCAGATCTAGCCTTTAGCTCGGTGCGGATGTTGCCTGTAATCCATGGCTTCTGGTTGGGATATGTACTTACGGTCACTTAGGTTAAAGTGTTAAGGTTAGGGGAAGGATTAGCTAACTTGCTAAGTAGGCTAGATCTGGTCCCGTGTGGCTCAGTTGGTAGAGCATGGCGCTTGCAACGCCAGGGTTGTGGGTTCAATTCCCACGGGGGGACCAGGATGAATATGTATGAACTTTCCAATTTGTAAGTCGCTCTGGATAAGAGCGTCTGCTAAATGACTTAAATGTAAATGTAAAGTAGTTGCAAAGTACACTACATGACCAAAAGTATCTGGACACCTGCTCGTCAAACATCTCATTCCAAAATCATGGGCATTAATATGGAGTTGGTCCCCCCTTTGCTGTTATAACAGCCTCCACTTTTCTGGGAACGCTTTCCACTAGATGTTGGAATATTGCTGCGGGGACTTGCTTCCATTCAGCCACAAGAGCACTGAGGTCGGGCACTGATGTTGGGCGATTAGGCCTGGCTCGCAATCTGCGTTCCAATTCATACCAAAGGTGTTCGATGAGGTTGTGGTCAGGGCTCTGTGCAGGCCAGTCAAGTTCTTCCACACCGATCTTGACAAATCATTTCTGTATGGACCTCGCTTTGTGCACGGGGGCATTGTCATGCTGAAACAGGAAAGGGCCTTCCCTAAACTGTTGCCACAAAGTTGGAAGCACAGAATCGTCTAGAATGTCATGCTGTATGCTGTAGCATTAAGATTTCCCTTTACTGGAACTAAGGGGCCTAGCCCGAACCATGAAAAACAGCCCCAGACCATTATTCCTCCTCCATCAAACTTTACAGTTGGCACTATGCATTGGGGCAGGTAGCGTTCTCCTGCCATCCACCAAACCCGGATTTGTCTGTCGGACTGCCAGATGATGAAATGTGATTCATCAATCCAGAGAAAGCTTTTCCGCTGCTCCAGAGTCCAATGGCTGCGAGCTTTACACCACTCCAGCCGACCCTTGGCATAGTGCATGGTGATCATATGCTTGTGTGCGACTATTTGGCATATTCTAACATCTCAATTAATGCCATTTACTAAAATGATCATGTGGTTTTCATTGTCACACTTTTTTAAACAAACATTCAAGGATGGTTGAAAACCATGAGGTGAACGTAAGCAAAACCGAACCTCATTAATCACATTTTCACTACTAATTGTGTATAAAATGGGAAATTACGAGAATTTAAATGTTGTTGACCTCTAAAACATAATTTTGTAATGATGAAATGATTAAAATGTTGTATAACAATTTTAGGGACTCTTGAAAAATATCAGGTGGTTGAGTTACCCATTATAGGAATGCAATTTAGCCAAAGCTAGTTATAATGGACAATGGAGAAATATTGTAATATATTTACATACACTAAGTTGACATACACTAAATGTGCCTTTAAACAGCTTGGAAAATTCCTGAAAAATATGTAATGGCTTTAGAAGCTTCTGATAGGCTAATTGACATCATTTGAGTCAATTGGAGGTGTACCTGTGAATGTATTTCAAGGCCTACCTTCAAACACAGTGCCTCTTTGCTTGACATCATGGGAAAATCAAAAGAAATCAGCCAAGACCTCAGAAGTTTTTTTTTTAGACCTCCACAAGTCTGCTTCATCCTTGGTAGCAATTTCCAAATGCCTGAAGGTACCACATTCATCTGTACAAACAATAGTATGCAAGTATGAACACCATGGAACCACGCAGCCGTCATACCACTCAGGAAGAAGATGCGTTCTGAGATGAACCTACTGTGGTGCAAAAAGTGTAAATCAATCCCAGAACAACAGCAAAGGACCTTGTGAAGATGCTGGAGGAAATGGGTACAAAAATGTCTATATCCACAGTAAAACGAGTCCTATATCGACATAACCTGAAAGGCCGCTCAGCAAGGAAGAAGCCAATGCTCCAAACCGCCATAAAAAGCCAGACTACGGTTTGCAACTGCACATGGGGACAAAGATCGTACTTTTTGGAGAAATGTCCTCTGGTCTGATGAAACAAAAATAGAACTGTTTGAACATAATGACCATTGTTATGTTTGGAGGAAAAAGGGGGAGGCTTGCAAGCCGAAGAACACCATCCCAACCGTGAAGCACGGGGGTGGCAGTATCATGTTGTGGGGGTGCTTTGCGGCAGGAGGGACTGGTGCACTTCACAAAATAGATGGCATCATGAGGAATGAAAATTATGTGGATATATTGCAGCAACATCTCAAGACATCAGTCAGGAAGTTAAAGCTTGGTCACAAATGGGTCTTCCAAATGGACAATGACCCCAAGCATAGTTCCAAAGTTTTGGAAAAATGGCTTAACCCTTTAACTGGCACAGTTTACATGACATAAAATGTTCTAGATAACGCATCGCAAATTCTCAACCAGGCGGTTGAGTTGCCCAATTAGGGTAAACTCATTTTCTATTGGAATTTGCATAGACTTTTTAAATCATCCAAAAAATGAAACATTAATTAACATTATGTCTGCTTCCGTTACTTATAATTGAAGACTAGCCTAGTTAAATGACTTACTATAAAAATGAATAAAATATAATATATCTGTGTGTCAAAATATGAATATTCAAATACACAGTTGAAGTCAGAAGTTTACTCAGTTTTTCACAATTCCTTACATTTAATCCAAGTAAGAATTCCCTGTCTTAGGTCAGTTAGGATCACCACTTAATTTTAAGATTGTGAAATGTCAGAATAATTGTAGAGAGAATGATTTACTTCAGATTTTATTTATTTCATCACATTCCCAGTGGGTCAGAAGTTTACATACACTCAATTAGTATTTGGTAGCATTGCCTTTAAATTGTTTAACTTGGGTCAAATGTTTCGGGTAGCCTTCCACAAGCTTCCCAAAATAAGTTGGGTGAATTTTGGCCCATTCCTCCTGACAGAGCTGGTGTAACTGAGTCAGGTTTGTAGGCCTCCTTGCTCGCACACACTTTTTCAGTTCTGCCCACACATTTTCTATAGGTTTGAGGTCAGGGCTTTGTGATGGCCACTCCAATACCTTGACTTTGTTGTCCTTAAGTAACCTTCTGTCTTATGTAACCATACCACACGTAACATATCATTCTAATTTGAGTGTTATGGATTTACATTTACTATCTTACGTCTAGTCTGAGATCAGGCTGGCATTTTCGATAAAGCAGCCTCATTTGTGCAGAGAATTACTAATCTCCCTGGCACTGTCAGTCAAGGTCATCACATAGATCATTAATACCTGTATTAAACAATGTTCTGATGTGGAACCACAGGTTCCAGCCGAGCGGAGCAGGGGCAGCCCAAGCCCTGTCAACTCCTGATGAGTGTGCTGCTGGGAGGGACTGGCCCGGGTGATGGCTGCCTCTGATAATGCCTGTCACCGTGACCATGAGGGGGTCCTCTCTTACACCTTAAGGCTCTCTGGATGCCAGCTGAGGGGACAAGTGACGGAGACTGTTGAAGTGGTTGGTAACAAGAGGGATTTTAAGGACTGTATGATTTGATGAAACATGATATGTGTGTGTGTATTTGTTTGTGCATGCGTGCGTGCATCTGTTAGGGCTTTTGTGTGTGCAAGCATATGTGCGGGTGCACATGAGTTTCTATGTAAAGTATGAGTGCATCTCAGCTGCAGGTCTCACTCCAGTAGTTTTTCAATTCTCACACTGTGAACTCTCCTCTGACCACAGCTGCCCATCCCTCCAGCCCCACTACAGCCAGCACGCCTCACCCCTCCTCTCCTCTGACCACAGCTGCCCATCTCTCCAGCCCCACTACAGCCAGCACGCCTGGCCCCTCCTCTCCTCTGACCACAGCTGCCCATCCCTCCAGCCCCACTACAGCCAGCACGCCTGGCCCCTCTCGCTCGACCACAGCTGCCCATCCCTCCAGCCCCACTACAAGCCAGCACGCCTCACCCTCCTCTCCTCTGACCACAGCTGCCCATCCTCCAGCCCACTACAGCCAGCACGCCTGGCCCCTCCTCTCCTCTGACCACCGCTGCCCATCCCTCCAGCCCCACTACGCCAGCACGCTCACCCCTCCTCTCCTCTGACCACAGCTGCACCTCCAGCCCCACTACAGCCAGCACGCCTGCCCCCTCTTCCTCTGACCACAGCTGCCATCCTCCAGCCCACTACAGCCAGCACGCCTGGCCCCTCCTCTCCTCTGACCACAAGCTGCCCATCCCTCCAGCCCCACTACAGCCAGCACGCTCTCCCTCCTCTCCTCTGAAAGCGCCTCCAGCCCCACTACAGCCAGCACGCCTGGCCCTTCCTCTCCTCTGACCACAGCTGCCCATCCCTCCAGCCCCACTACAGCCAGCACGCCTCACCCCTCCTCTCCTCTGACCACAGCTGCCTCCAGCCCCACTGAACCACACACACCTCCAGCCCCACTACAGCCAGCATGCCTGGCCCCTCCTCTCCTCTCTATGCTTATCACAGTGATGGATGTCCCTAAACACACACACTTTCATCACTTTCAGCAACCCAGCAAACATGACAACTGCATCAGGCCAGTTAACCCAGGACAATCACACATCAATGATGGTTTAGCTCATCATCCTCTAGAGCCCTTGAGGTTTATTTTCAACATGAAATGTAGCTACGTCTTCCGTTTCCATTAAATGTACATGATGAAATGCTTCTGTTTCCCAGCTAGCCAGAGTTTAGGCTGTCTCTTGGGAGAGAGTAGCGCATAGTAGTGTTCAGTACATTTGGAGCTTATGGCCCCTTTCTCTCTTACGCAAGCTGTCACAAACAAGGGATAATGGCAGTTCTGTTACTCCTTTCTCTACCAAGCCAGCTTCTGTTCTCTTCATATCTCCACACAGCTGTGCCCTTGGAATATAGTAACATAACAGGATGGACTCAAGAACTGTGGTCACTCTCAGAGGCTCTTTGTCTTATGCCGTGTGACCAAGTTACTCAGAAGCAAAGATGATTGGAAACAATCCTCAAGTGTATCTCTATCCCATGTCCTTGACTACACGTCTAGACCAGCTGCTGGGAGTGAACGTGGAAGAGAGGAACCATCCTTTCTCAGAAGCACAGCATTGGCTCTATAGAAATGGCTTACTATTGTTAAGCATATAATTGTTAACTATTAATATTAAACAAAACAGGTAAATACATAATTTTTCTCTCACACACCATCCCACCTCCCTACAAGCCAGTGCAGTCTCTTGTAGTATGGGGCTGATTGACAGAATGAGAGTGTTTCCCATGTGTCTGTGTTTTCTGACTCTTTTTACATGCAGTTGGCCTCCTAGACAGCACAGTATATAGTCACTGGTTAACCACACTCCCTGGGGATCCCTCTTTGAATCTCTCTGAGCTGACTTTCTAGTTATAATAGCCCCATGTGAGTCTTATCTGATTCCTGATTCTCTGCAGGAGCTTTGCAGATGACTCTCGTTGAACCCGGAATCACTTGAGCAGTTTGCCAATCGCTGTGTGCTGTTCGCTGTTCGCGGTGTCGTATGGACCAATGAGTCATCGTGATTTTAGGAGGATCTTAGTTCTTTGTTTCATCTTTTTCCACACCTTGAAGAACTTTGCTGAACTCCTCAAGGTGTCTTTCCTGTTAAATATGTGATGTAGAACTCTGTTCATGTAACTGATAGAACTGGCTGACATTGATACAGGCCTTTTTTTCGAGACATCGCCAAGTGACGACAGATGAGCATGAATAAAAAATGTCAGCACTATGACATTTGCGATGATGAGGATGGAGGATCTCACCACCTCCACCCATCTATTTTTCAGTTGCTCAAAAAGGCAAATAGGTATGTGATCTCCAGGCAAGGAACTTCGCACACCAAGGTTGAAAAAGATTGTTTGCTGCCAGCTGAAAAGGGGTCCTTGGTGGGTATATCTGTGTAACAGTATAACTTTAGACCGTCCCCTCGCCCCGACACGGGCGCGAACCAGGGACCCTCTGCACACATCAACAACAGTCACCCACGAAGCATCGTTACCCATCGCTCCACAAAAGCCACGGCTCTTGCAAAGCAAGGGGAACCACTACTTCAAGTCTCAGAGCAAGTGACGTCACCGACTGAAAGGCTGCTAGCGCGCACCACCGCTACCTAGCTAGCCATTTCACATCGGTTACATCTGGAAGTGTTGTTGAAAGTTTTTCTCTGTATGTCAGTCTTGGTTATGTCTCAAGACAAGTCGGTTACACAATCTTTTTAAGTTAGACAAGGATGACTACCCAAGTTCAGTGCATTTAAAGTGTAGACAAATGCACAAACACAAAATATATGCTAGATAAGACTAAGTACACTACTGCATGAATGGACTCTGTAGTGAGAGGGATAGGTGCAACATCTAGAGAGCCAGGTGTAATGTTTGTTGGGTTTCTCCTTTGTTCAGATGAATCATCACTTCCCACCTGATGTCAAAGGTGTTTGTATCTGAAGAGTGCCATTTAAAGTGTTGATGGGGCAAACATATACTACTAAAGTTCTACCTTCGTCCAAGCGTCCAAAGATGAAAGGACCCAGCCTATTTCAAGATCAAAGAAGAGCCTTTTATTCCAACACTACACATCCCAAATGGAGAAACTTCCATCTGGGAAAAAAACTGTCCCTTTTGAACATTTTCAATACATATCAGCAAACGTGTGTGTGTCAAATCAAATGTTATTTCTCACATGCTTCGTAAACAACAGGTGTAGACAGTGAAATGCTTATTTACGGGCCCTTCCGAACAATGCAGAGAGAAAACAAGAGAAATAATAGAAAAATAATAGCACGTGGAATAAATACACAATGAGTAACGATAACTTGGCAATATACACGGGGTACTAGTACAAGTCGATGTGCAGGGGTACGAGGTAGTGGAGGTAGATGACATGTACATATAAAGGGAAAGAGAAAGTGTAACGATCGTCTGTTGAAGAAGGAGTGGACCAAAGCGCAGCGTGGTAAGTGTTCATGATTTATTAATAAAACTGAACACTAAATAACAAAACAACAAAGAGAACGAACGAAACCGAAACAGTTCTGTCAGGTGCAGAAACACAAAACAGAAAACAACAAAGCATCGGTGGGGAAAAGCTACTTAAGTATGGTTCTCAATCAGAGACAACGATAGACAGCTGCCTCTGATTGAGAACCACACCCGGCCAAAACCAAAGAAATACAAAACATAGAAAATGAACATAGAATGCCCACCCAAATCACACCCTGACCAAACCAAAATAGAGACATAAAAACATCTCTACGGTCAGGGCGTGACAGAAAGTGGGATACCTAGCCAGTTGTCCAACTAGATGTATTCAACTGAAATGTGTCTTCCATTTAGATAGGGATAAAGGGGCTAGGCAACTAGATACTTATCAAAAACAGCAGCGTATGTGATGAGTCAAAATAGTTAGTGCAAACATCAATCAATCAAATGTATTTATAAAGCCCTTCTTACATCAACTGATGTCACAAAGTGTTGTACAGAAACCCAGCCTAAAACACCAAACAGCAAGCAATGCAGGTGTAGAAGCATGGTGGCTAGGAAAAACTCCCTAGAAAGGCGGGAACCTTGGAAGAAACCTAGAGAGGAACCAGACTATGAGGGGTGGCCAGTCCTCTTCTGGCTGTGCAGGGTGGAGATTATAACAGAACATGGCCAAGATGTTCAAATGTTCATAGATGACCAGCAGGGTCAGATAATAATAATCACAGTGGGAGTCAATGCAGATAGTTAAATAGTTAACCAATAAGCTACCTGGACTAACTATTTAGCAGTTTTATGGCCTGGGGGTAGAAGCTGTTCAGGGTCCTATTGGTTCCAGACTTGGTGCATCGTTACCGCTTGCTGTGCGGTAGGAGAAATAACAGTCTATGACTTGGGTGGCTGGAGTATTGACACTTTTTAGGGCCTTCCTCTGACACCGCCTCGTATAGTGGTCCTGGATGGCACGGAGCTCGCCCCAGTGATGTACTGGGCCGTGCCCATTACCCTCTGTAGGGCCTTGCGGTCGGATGCCAAGCAGTTGCCATACCAAGCGGTGATGCAGCCAGTCCGGATGCTCTTAATAGTGCAGCTGTAGAACATTTTGAGGATCTGAGGGCTCATGAGAGAGAAGAGGCGTTGAGGCGTTGTTGTGCCCTCTTCACGACTGTGTTGGTATGTGTGGACCATGATGATTCTGAGGAACTTGAAGCTCTCGATCTGCTCCACTACAGCCCCGTTGTTGTGTGTGTGGGTGTGTGCGTGCGTGCGTGAGTACATGTGTCCATGCATGTGTGTGTGACAGAGAGATCCCCATAGAGCTTTGTTCCTCAATACAATGACCAGCCGCTGTGGCAGCACATCATGACACAATTCCAGTAGAGTGAGGATATAAATATTATTTTCATTCGATTTTTGTTTGTCGTCTCATTGTTTGTATCATCTCATGGGTTTCTTATCTAATTGATGGAAAGCCTGATAATAATGACTTAAAACATGCAGTTAAAAAGAAGCGGGTACTGTGGGGATACAGACCTAGAGGCTGTTGTGTGGGCAATGAGCACACACATAAATTGTGTATTTTTCAGTGTTTTAAATGCATTATTATCTCCACAGACCTGTAAAATGTTTCAGGATTGCTAGTGAGTGTATAAAATTATTCGAACACCCCTTCATTTCCATATCCCAAGCAGAGGAGAACTGTCAAGTGACTTGGGTGACTTTGAGAGGGAAGCGTGGAGAAAATGTCCTGTCCAAATGTATCTGGAGGACCCCAAAAAATCTGAATTAGACACACTGAATGTAAAAAGTACTACTTTCAAAGAAAGTTGGCCATTGTCCCTCATCCTAGCGGTTGCCTATCAGACAGACTCTGTCTACCACTGACCTTGGGTTTGGTTGACGCTCGGCTGTACAGTTCCCAATGTCCCCATTCACTCTGCCTTGAGCCTGCTATATCTCTCTTTGTGTATCTCCATTCACTGAGTTCAGTGATTGTCTGTACTCTATTCCTATCCTCATAGGCTTTATTAATTGCTTACATATCGAATGTGACTCAAATCCATTTGCAGTAATTAGTTAGGATATGACTATTGTTAAGTGTTCCATGATTGCTGACATCTTTCAAGAAGGCAATTTCAACAGTATCTGCAGTATTCAACAGTATCAATACAACCCATTGGTGAGACATTCCCTGTCTCTCTGTCTCTCACTATCACAGAGATGAGAGTGTGGTGTGGTGTGGTGTGGACAAATAAAAAAAAGTATTGGGTGAAAATGGAGCATGATGTTTTACACACTGATTTAATTGAGCTAACAGATTGTAGATGTGTTACTGTTGGGTATTGATGTTATGTGCATTTACTCAATGATGAAGCTGTGAGGGATTGTTTTAAAATTTTATGAGTTTACAAAGCACAAGGCTACCCACGCCCCTCACCGCACCTTTCTCTCACACACACAACACACTCCACCCCCACCCCTTTCTCTCTCTACACACACACACACATCACACACACACACACCACACCACACACAACACACACACACAACACACACACCACACACACACACAACACAACACACCACACACCACACCACACACACAACACACACAACACACAATCTCAGAACACTATAATTTCAGTATCTTCCAAGTAGCTCAATCAGTGTTGGCGAGCAGTAAATGGCCATAACCAACACAACAATCAGCCTCTTCAGTCTCCTCTTGCTCCTTCCTCTGAATGCAGCTATCATGCTGTGTGGGTGAGCTCCCTGACTCTTATCTCTCAAATGAGCATTTACCTGGGTTTATCTGCTAAACGGAAACAGCTTTGCTCCTGCGTTTTGTTATAACATGTCTGAAGAGAAAAGTAATGAGAACAAGAATTAGACGGAAGTTGTAAGTGTAAAGAAAGTGTAAAGAAAGGATAGTTGTCTGGAGAAGTCAGCGCTGGTTCAGTAGGGTTTTCAGTAGGGTTTTCAGTAGGGTTTTCAGTAGGGTTTCAGTAGTTTTGAAGATGATGGCTGCCATGTGTCAGCGAGATGGACAGCCAGGGGGGGAGAGTTTAGTCTGAGGACAATGGTGCTTTTGGCAGTAATCCTCTTTGGTGGAGGAAGAGGAGGAAGAGTATACGGTGGAAGTGTGTGTGTTACAAGTGAACGCCTGCAGCTGCCAGCTGTGTTTTTGCAAAGTCACTGTGACTGTATACTATTGGGATATGTAGTGTTCATCATTTTAGAGAGATTAATAAAAAGGCACAGCCTGATTCATGCAAATGTCATTTTTATGTTTAAAAAAAAACTAATTTGGTGATGTGTGTGTGTGTAGATACAGGCGTAATGATTGTCAGTCTCAGATCAGTGACAGGAGCTGTTGTGATGACAGCGTAAGTATCAGGCAGTGTGATGATAAGAGTAGGTGAGTGCCTGTGGATGTCCCACCAGAAAGCACTGCAATCAGATTCACGAGAATCATCAGTGGTCACTGTCCATTGTGGCCATCACAGTCAACTGGCAGCCATTGCAGTCTGGCAGCTCTTCAAACTCATCAGAGCTCACTGAAGCTTCAACAAGTTGTATTACACCACAGTGAACGAGATATAAGTCATCATTCTCTTGTTGCTTTCTCATCTCAGGGAAAATGAGTTTCCCTTTCCTCACCAGGACACAGACAGCCTTCCACAATGATGTCACTTTGTCTTTCTCAGCCACTTACAGAATGTCACTCAAAGTCATTCATGTTTTTATTTTTTATTTTTTTTATTTTTTGTCTGGGACATTTTCAGGTAGCATATGGTAGTTAGGGGGCATTTTGAAGTAGTTTGTGATATTTTGTGGTGTTTTAGGGTATTTTTGGGGTGTTTGGACTAATACCAAAATGACCCCCATACTTGAGCTTGGAGTGTTAATTATACCAGTGCTAGAGGTGGTGAGATGGCATATCTCTGTCTTTCAGAAACATCTGCTGAATCTTCCCAGACAAGACAAAGGAACAGACTGTTCCACCCTGTCACCTCCCAACATTAAGAAATATTATCTAGAAAACCACAAAATACACATGAGCCTCTGAATCCTTCCCAAGACTGCACTTTTGGATCAATGGAAAGTCTCTGTGGTATTACCAGGTATATACCAGTTTCAGTTAACATTTTCGTCGTACCCTCTCCTTCCTCTATAATTTACAAAGAAAGATAGATCAATTGACAATATGGGGCCATACATTTTTGTTGTGCTGTCAATCCATCCTATAACAATGTGTTGATTTCATTGTAATTGTTTTATGGAGTACTTTATGCTTTGCTCTGTACTGTCCATAGCAATCTTTATTCTGTCCTGATGATGAGACATTCATCTAGCATTTCATAATAAGGTGTCAAATCTCCCGCTTGATTCCTCATAATCAACCTTCCTTTTTTCTTTCTTACTTTTTTTTCTCTTTTGGTAGTGGACTGAGTGCGGTCTGGTAGTGGACTGAGTGCGGTCTGGTAGTGGACTGAGTGCTGTCTGGTAGTGGACTGAGTGCTGTCTGGTAGTGGACTGAGTGCTGTCTGGT
>NC_036844.1:17059705-17065537 GCF_002910315.2 Salvelinus sp. IW2-2015
AGTGCTGTCTGGTAGTGGACTGAGTGCTGTCTGGTAGTGGACTGAGTGCTGTCTGGTAGTGGACTGAGTGCTGTCTGGTAGTGGACTGAGTGCGGAGTGGTAGTGGACTGAGTGCGGAGAGGAAAACTGAAACCTAGCTGTTATTGGCAAAGAGGTTTGCAACTCTTTGGTATTGGTCTATTAGGCAGGACAAAACTCCATCCCTCCAAAACAGGCTGGAATTCCAGGCGGTCTTTTCAAACAGCTCTTACACTAAAAGGGCGTTATCATCATTTTCCCAATTTCCCAGTATTATTCCAACCTCCATAGTGTGGGAATATATATACGTTTTTGACTGGGCCTTTAATAATGACCTGTTGTCAGTACATTGTCTTAATATTTGTAGGATAGGCTCTCCCTCTCACATCCTGTGAGATCTTTGTCTAAACAGGAGCATAAATCACCCCAACATATACGGTTACCAGACATTCCTTGTCTTATGTGGGGGGTGGGGGGGTATTGGACTAACAGGCTCCAATGGCAAAAAGGCCCCTCGCTTCCAGAGGGCCGACTGGAGTGCTTCCAATAAACTGGACAACTCACAAGGACAGAAAGGCACAGAGGGTGCAATCTATATGGTAGACTATATGGTTAACATACTACAGGGTTAGAACATACTATTTGGTTATAGCCCTACACAATGTATACTGATTTTCCTCTCTCCTTGCAGCCCAATATCCATGAGGAAAGCTAACTGAGGTCGTTATATGAACGTACCACACTGAGAGATGTATAGTACAATGTGGGTGCTGTCTGTGGTGCTGAAGATTTACAGGTTCATTTGGAGGTTCTCTCTGTTACGCCCTCATGGTTCACTAATTTACAGTGATTTTACATTACATTTACATTTTTTGTCATTTAGCAGACGCTCTTATCCAGAGCGACTTACAGTAGAGTGCATACATTTTATTACATTTTTACATACTGAGACAAGGATATCCCTACCGGCCAAGAGCAGACGCTCTTATCCAGAGCGACTTACAGTAGAGTGCATACATTTTATTACATTTTTTTTACATACTGAGACAAGGATATCCCTACCGGCCAAACCCTCCCTACCGGCCAAACCCTCCCTAACCCGACACGCATGCCAATTTGCGTCGCCCCCACGGAATCTCCCGGTTGGCGGCGGCTGCGGACAGAGCCTGGGCGCGAAACCCAGCCCAGCCTGGGCGTGAACCCAGAGACTCTGGTGGCGCAGCTAGCACTGCGATGCAGTGCCCTAGACCACTGCGCCACCCGGGAGATGTAATGTGATCATTAACTGTGTGAAGATTCTCCTGGTTGTCAGTAAATGTATGTAATCTAGTCTGCTCCAAGCCCAAAGTGAATGCTGTGGGGCAGGATCCATCTTCCATCTCCAGGGTTTTTCCAGCTGTTGCTCTTTACATCGCAGGGCACAATTGAATGCATCGCACTCACTCTCACCGGATCCTTTTCTCCAGTGCTCTTGCTTCTCATAGTCTCCTTTCCATGTGAGACCACGGTACTTGACCTTGTTGTTACGGTAGCTATGGTAGCTCAGTACTGTGTTTATGTCTTCAGGCTGACTGTGTGGTTATAGTCTTGACACATTCATAACCACCTACACTGTTGCTGTCACACCCACAGCCATCAGCCCATCCTTCGGTTAAATGCTCTTAAATGGCCTAATGACATTTCCAACATCCAGATAAGTTCCAAAATAAAGGAAACACCAACATAAAGTGTCTTACTAGGGCGTTGGGCCACCATGAGCCAGAACAGCTTCAATGCACCTTGACATAGATTCTACAAGTGTCTGGAGCTCTATTGGAGGGATGCAACATCATTCTTCCACGAGAAATTCCATCATTTGGTGTTTTGTTGATGGTGTTGGATAACGCTCTCAGAATCTGCCATAAGTGCTCAATTGGGTTGAGATCTGGTGACTGAGATGGACATGGCATATGGTTTACATTGTTTTCTTGCTCATCAAACCATTCAGTGACCACTCGTGCCCTGTGCATGAGAGAATTGTCATCCTATGGGGGATAGCCATGGTAGCCAAAATAATGGCTTGCCCAGCATTTCTATACATTGCCCTAAGCATGATGGGATGGTAATTGCTTAATTAACTCAGGAACCACACCTGTGTGGAAGCACCTGCTTTCAATACACTTTGCATCCCTCATTTGTGGACTTCAGGAAACAGCAGAGGGAGCACCCCCCTATCCACATCGACGGGTCAGTAGTGGAGAAGGTGGAAAGTTTTAAGTTCCTCGGTTGTACACATCACGGACAAACTGAATTGGTCCACCACACACAGACAAGCCGTTGTAAGAGGCGCAGCAGCGCCTCCTTCAACCTCAGGGAGGTGAAGAAATTCGGCTTTCCCAAAAGCACTCACAAACTTCTACAGATGCACAATCGAGAGATTCCCTGTCGGCTGTATCACCGCCTGGTCGCAACTGCTCCGGCCCCAAACAACCGTAAGCTCTCCAGAGGGTAGTGAGGTCTGCAGAACGCACCACCGGGGCAAAACTACTGCCCTCAGGACACCTACAACACCGATGGTCACAGGGAAGGCCATTAAAGATCTCAAGGACAACCACCCCCCAAGCCACTGCCTGTTACCCCGCTATCATCCAGAAGCGAGGTCGTACAGGTGCATAACATAGCAGGGAACCGAGGACTGAAAAACAGCTTCTATCTCAGGCCATCAGATGGTTAAACAGGGCCACACAATAACATTAGCCCCTTCAAATACTGGACATAAGCTTCCAGCCACTTTAAAATGGGAATGATGGAAATTATGTAAAAATTTACACTCCACTTGTTTAAACAAGCCACTTAATATAATTTTACATTACCCTACTTAACCACTCATATAATTATGACTGGTACGTCTTAGCATCTAAACTGCATGCTCTGCCACTTTATGGTAATACAGTACCACTACCACTTAAACTATCCACTTTATGTTTTACATACCTACATACTTTCATATGTATAATACCTGTACTCGATACCATCTACTGCATCTTGCCATGCCGTTCTGTACCACCACTCATTCATATATCTTTATGTACATATTCTTTATCCCTTTACACTTGTGTGTGTGTATAAGGTAGTAGTTGTGGAATTGTTAGGTTAGATTACTTGTTGGTTATTACTGCATTGTCGGAACTAGAAGCACAAGCATTTCGCTACACTCGCATTAACATCTGCTAACCATGTGTATGTGACTAATAAAATTTGATTTGATTTGATTTGATTTACTCAAGTGTTTCCATTATTTTGGCAGTTACCTGTATGTTTCCTGAGAACTACATATGACATGTAATCTCATCCCAGTATTACTCTCTTCTCTCCCACTTAGCCTAGATTCTGAACGTTGCTTTCCATGTCTTTTAAGGACACATGTACCCTCCCTCCATTGTTTCCATGGTTACTCAAAGCCTATTTCACACTGTCAGAAAATTTTCTGAATTTGCATGTCCAGGTTCTCACAGGGATGTGGCGGTGTTTAAGAATGAAAAGGATGTCAGGATGCAAATGTTAACGCTTCATTACGTGGGGTTTAAAGGCTAATCTGTTCCACTGAATACTGAGTACTTGTCACGGCTGTCGTAAGAACGGGACCAAGGCGCAGCGGATGTTGAGTTCCACATATTTAATTCAAAGAGAAACTTAAACAAAACAAAATATATCAATAATCGAACAACTAAACGTGACTACGTTGTGCACATGCACAAACACAAAACAATATCCCACAAACACAGGTGGGAAAAATAGCTACTTAAATATGATCCCCAATTAGAGACAACGATTACCAGCTGCCTGTAATTGGGAATCATACAAAACACCAACATAGAAAATATAAACTAGAACACAACATAGAAATTAAAAACGACAATACCCCCTAGTCACGCCCTGACCTCCTACACCATAGAGAAACAAGGGCTCTCTATGGTCAGGGCGTGACAGTACTAGCACTGCCAGGAGTTTTCCCATGTTGTGTGGGAAGAGTGATCTGTCTTTATGAAATATGTAGTAATAATAATAATAATAATAATACATGGGACTTACTGTATATGGTGCTTTTCAAGGACCCAAAGGTGGTTAATAGCTGGTATCAGGTAAATAGTGCTGAGCGGTTAGTGCTTTTTGAGGTAGGTTCGGATTCGGTTAGATTTTCTTTTAAAATAATCACAGTTTTCCATTTTGGTTTCGCAAAACAAATAAACAATTAAATACACTATGCATTATGTGGGTTGAATGCTGTAACAACACATAATACAACCATTTAAAAAGTCCCATGAAGGTATTGACTGCCATTACTGCTTATCACATAATCATATCATTATCTTATTTTGTTTTATTCACTGCTTTAGCACACTCTGCCAACCCGGATGTCTTAGCCGTGTCTGAATCCTGGCTTAGCAAGACCACCAATAACTCTGAAATCTCCATCCCTAACTACAACATTTTCAGACAAGATAATGCAGATGCAGATAATTGCAATGCAGAGATTGTCATGTTTTGTCATTGATTATCATGTCTTGTCCCTGTGCTTCCCTCTGCTGGTCTTATTAGGTTCTTTCCCTCTTTCTATCCCTCTCTCTCCCCCTTCCTCTCTCCCTCTCTCGCTCTCTCTCTCTATCGTTCCGTTCCTGCTCCCAGCTGTTTCTCATTCTCCTAACGACCTCAGGGGATCTCTGATATTCCACCTCTACGCAGACGACACCATTCTGTATACTTCTGGCCTTCTTTGGGACACTGTGTTAACAACCCTCCAGACGAGCTTCAATGCCATACAACTCTCCTTCCGTGGCCTCCAACTGCTCTTAAATACAAGTAAAACTAAATGCATGCTCTTCAAACGATCGCTGCCTGCACCTGCCCGCCCGTCCAGCATCACTACTCTGGACGGTTCTGACTTAGAATATGTGGACAACTACAAATACCTAGGTGTCTGGTTAGACGTAAAACTCTCCTTCCAGACTCATATAAAACATCTCCAATCCAAAGTTAAATCTAGAAATGCTTCCTATTTCGCAACAAAGCATCCTCACCCATGCTGCCAAACATACCCTCGTAAAACTGACTATCTTACCGATCCTCGACTTCGCGCATGTATTTACAAAATAGCCTCCAACACCCTATCCAAACAATTGGATGCAGCCTATCACAGTGCCATCTGTTTTGTCACCAAAGCCCCATATACTACCCACCACTGTGACCTGTACGTGCTCGCCGGCTGGCCCTCGCTTTCATATTCGTCACCAAACCCACTGACTCCAGTCATCTACAAGACCCTGCTAGGTAAAGTCCCGCCTTATCCTTGCTCGCTGGTCACCATAGCAGCACACACCCGTAGCACGCATTCCAGCAGGTATATCTCACTTGTCACCCCCAAAGCCAATTCCTCCTTTGGCCGCTCTCCTTCCAGTTCTCTGCTGCCAATGACTGGAACAAACTACAAAAAATCTCTGAAACTGGAAACACTTATCTCCCTCACTAGTTTTAAGCACCAGCTGTCAGAGCAGCTCACAATCAATGCACCTGCCCACCTGCCATCTATAAATAGCCCAAACAACTACCTCTTCCCCTACTGTATTTATTTATTTATTTTGCTCCTTTGCACCCCAGTATTTCTACTTTGCACACTCATCTACTGTCAAATTTACCATTCCAGTGTTTTAATCGCTATATTGTATTACTTCGAACCATGGACTATTTATTGCCTTTACCTCCCTTATCTCACCTCATTTGCTCACATTGTATATAGACTTATTTTTCTACTGTATTATTGACTGTATGTTTGTTTTA
>NC_036844.1:17068796-17077476 GCF_002910315.2 Salvelinus sp. IW2-2015
ATTACTCTTTCACACCTGTCCCCTATTTTGCCCTCTGATTAGAGTCCCTATTTCCCTCTGTTTCCGCTTCTGTCCTGTCGGATTCTTGTTTGATGTTTGCTGTCCTGTGTCCTTGTTCCGCGCCCTGTCGTGTTTTGCCTTCTTCAGATGCTGCGTGTGAGCAGGTGTCTATGTCAGCTACGGCCTGTGCCTTCCTGTAGCGACCTGCAGTCTGTGGTCGCGTCTCCAGTCGTTCCTCTCTACTGACGAGAGGATTTCAGTTTCCTGTTTTGATTTACCTTTGATATATCCGAAGATCATTGTTTGTTTGACTGGAATAAAGACTCTGTTGCTATTACGTCCTTTGGGTCCTCATTCATCAGCATAACAGAAAGAATCCGCCAAGATGACCCAGCGCACTACGGTTCCTTCAACCTGCCGTCCAGTTCCAGGGAGCATGCTCGGCAAGACCGAGCAGGAAGATTGTCTGCTGCTCGTCCATGCCGTTGAGACCTGGCGTTTCAGTGTCTCGCGACTGTCAGGGAACCACCGTTTCAGAGTATTCGTTCGTGCCACCAGGCCTACTTCCTGGTCTTCCGAGTCTCCGGAACCTAGGGTTAAATAACCCACCATGTTACTCTGGGCAGCCCACTGAGTGTCGCTCCTTTCCTCACCAGTGTGATATTGTGTTCTCTCTCCAGCTCCAACACATACTCTAAGGAGAGCTCGGATCGCTTTACGTCATATACTCCTTACTGGTCGGGCTCGGGAGTGGGGCACAGCTATTCTGGGAGGCAAGGGCTGAGTTTCTAACGTTTATCAGAACTTTAAAGAGGAGGATACGGGTTTTTGATCGTTCAGTTTTTGGGAAGGAGGCTTCCAGGCCCTGGCTTCCCTATGTCAAGGTGATCGATCCATACGGATTACTCTATAGGAGTTTGCACCTGCTGCCACCAGTGAACTGGAACGAGCCGGCGATTGCTCGCTCGTTTTCTGGGGGACTGCCAACGTGGGTTAGGATGAGATCTTCTCCCGGGAGGTTCCTTCCAGCGTGACTCTTTGCATTGCCTCCCATCCGCATGAGAACCGACGGGTAGATCTTCGTCACCGAGCTCGTGGAAGAGAGCTCGCGTTAAACGGGTGTTCCCCTATCCGCATCTTCAACCACTTCCTCCCACCGCTCAGAGACTGAGTCCATGCAGCGGGAGGTATTTCGCATCTGCGACTAAGGAGCAGGGGAACGGAGAATCACCAAACCGCCTTTGCCTCTAGTGCGGTTTCTGCTGGACATTTTGTCATGTTCATGTCCAGTAAAAGCCAGAGCTCATTCAAGTAAGCGGAGGGCTACTGGTGAGCGTAACTCCTCAGGTCTTCTCCATTCCAAGAGTCCGGTACTACTGGTCCGGTTCCATCTACCGCCTGACCGGTTCGGTGCTTCTGTAGTTACGTACGTTAAATAGAACTGTTTGATGCTGGAATCTGACCTGCCAAGAGGGTTGTTACTTTCAGTCGTATCGATTAAAGTGGATGGCGGCAGGGTACTACCGAACCTTTGTCCTCTGCCATGTTTGTTGAGAAATACACCCTACAAAGTTTCTTATGTCCGGATTGTTCGAGGTGGTAGCCACCATCTATGGCATCTGTCCTTTTTTAATTTAACTAAGAAGTAAATCCACAGAAATGTTAGGAAGTAGATACACACTTTGTATACACATGAACTGCAGCTCCTCACAGTATTCTTGGTTACCGGGAGAGAACAATTTCTGTGTGTGCTTTGATTTTCCTGCTCACCTCTGTCGCCTAGATTTCACCCAATGATGTCTATGTGTATGGGAGAGTTAGATGCTTAAGTTCCTGTGAGGGAGCGTATAAGTGGGTGGTAACTGACTGATTTATCTGATTGGTCCCTGTTTCTTTATCCTATTAGTTGTGGTGAACTAGTACTAACAATCTCCTTCTCTATCTTTTACGGAAGTATAATTCCTAGTGAAGTGAGATAGCACCATGGTGAGCTAACTATTGAGATGTATTCATCGATAATAAATCAATTGGTTTCACTGTGCGATTTTTGTTCCTGTGGTGCTTACCTCGGAGGTACTGGTGATTTGAGAGTTGTGGGTGCCTGCTGAAAGGTGTAGATTAAATATGTATTTCGTTTTAATTATTCAGGCCAGCCTAACAATTTGCTGGAGATATTACTCCATGTCGCAGTTTCAATTAAGAGTATTTTAAAAGAGTCATGTCTGATTTTTTTTCCTATATCAGCTGTTGCCCTATGATGGGCATCTAGTGGTCTTCTATCTGATATAATACTGGATTGACTTGTATATAAACAAAATTTAAACAACTTTTCTAACACCTACCCTTCTTGTCTGCAAGTGCAGTTCCTAGGAGACGGGACTACTTTCACGCGCACGGTCGAGGGTGATTGTGAATGAACTTTATACATGAACAACATAATGTCGTGTTAGTCCGCCGTAGTCGAACGTAGGTATAACCTGTTAGGAATATCCTGTTGTTTTCTGGCCTGGGCAGACTTGCGGCGCTCGCCACTATTGTGGTGATAGTGCGTCTTCATTTCCTCGGTGACTTACCTGGGCAAATGAGGTTTGTCTTATCTGCTTGATGAACGAGAGAAGGGGTTCCACCCAGGAAGGGAGGCTCCAGGCGCATTCTGCATCTGAGGGCTTTTGGCTGGGACCCCTGTGTTTATGTTAACGGCCATGAATGTGGCACAAGTAAATCCTCGATAATGATGCAGATAAGAAATGGTTATGGTAAATTGTGGCGTTCTGGGGACTGCGTGTCCGTCAGCTGCGAATGTCTTCTTCGTCCCTATGGATGGTTCTTGTTTTAAATCATTAAACCTGAGGTTGACTTGTGCTTATGGAGATCTTTGAAGTCAGTTGGTGGGAAGGTTGTTGTGTGTTGGTTTACATACAACAATGATCCGACTAAAGCGTGGACTATAATCAACAAAGGTGGACTATACAACTCTGTGGTCCGTTTGCTAAGCGGAATAGAAGAAAACGATGGGGTATGAGTTGTGGCATTTGTGTATGGGGCGTGGTACTAACGATCATTGTTGGGCGATATTCCAGATTCCCGGGTATTTATGCCACGCCTTGGTTCACTTCAATCAAGAGATAGTTGAGAAAGCCGACACTAAATCTACGAGCCCCAGCCCCCCAGCTCCAGTGAGTGTGTCATACGCGCCCCATGCGGGTCCCTCCGCCTTATCAGACTGAGTTCGTGTAACAAAAAGCGTGATCTTCTATAGATAATGCAATGCGTCCTACCTATAGGTTCCCAGAAAACGAATGCAAAGCACTCCATGTGTAACTCTGTGTTGATATATGTGTCGAACTGCTTTGCTTTATCTTGGCCAGGTCGCAGTTGTAAATGAGAACTTGTTCTCAACTTGCCTACCTGGTTAAATAAAGGTGAAATAAATAAAAAATTCAAAAATAACTTATTAACCATCATTTATTCACATTATTCACAATAAATATTTCAGTTGTGTATATTACCTTTGTTTTATGTGATGACTTTATTATTTAATTCCAAGTCATCATCTCATCTCTAAAGAGCTGCTGCCTATTCTGTCTGACAAAATCACTATTTTAGTAGTTCTTCAAAGTAAATAAGGCATACTTTTATGACTGATGAATACCAACTATGAATCACGTAGATAATGTATTTTCAGGTAGAGATACCTCACGAAGCAACTGCTCTCTACCCCTCTCGCTCGCGCATTCTGCTCTCTTTTACGTAGCAAGCGTAAAAGAAACACAGACCGGATATGCAGGCACGCAATGGATTATGTTCATTGTAGTTAATTACCACGTTTTCTGTGCTCAACTATATAGAGTATTGACCTGTTGAAAACTACAACTCTCTAGTACATTGCACAGTTCGGGCTTGATCTGATCCATCTCTTGAGAGAAACTGTGCAATGTTATTGAAACTGTGCAATATATTGAGCTCAACTAAAAAAAAACTACATTTCAGTTAATCACTCAGCACTACAGGTAAGTTATGTTACAGAAGGCTACATAATAACGTTCAATTATTTAGGCATTTTCCTGCCACCCACCTCATTAGATATGGTCAAAGATGAAATCCATACAGACAATCCTGCTCTAGCTGAATGAACCAGTTGTTTATCATTTCCAGCATTCCTCTGACAGACTAATAGGGTAAACTGGCATGTAAGCATGGATAATCTGGATAGCTCTTGCGTCTCCCGGGTATACTAGCGAGAGTTAGATCATTTGAACTTCTTGTTGGAATAGTCATGAGTCTCGTGAATGTGGTGCTTTAAGGTCTGTTGTATGATCGTGTATGTGAAGTTAACAGCTGTTGACTATGACAGTGAGAACTGTATGTCATGGATCAGCTTAACGGTGATACCCTATAGAGAAGCATATGGACCAAACTGGCTGAACAGTTTTGGCTCGTCAGTAGACTGCCTGTCCTTCGTACTCCAAACAGTTCACGTAGCTGAGCCTTTCCTGTTCAGGCTGTCACTATGTCCAGATTTGGAGTTGCATGAATACCTGCTGCTCGTCTCTGCTACACTTCCTCACAGAGCCAGAGTTAAGCCATGAGGGGAGGTGACACATCCAATTTTACAGCCCGCCATTCTCCCAAATGCTGTTTTAAATCCATTCACCCTGTCAACTTAGAGAAGATCTTTCCGTGCTGCACCGATGCAGGTCTCTGTAAGTCATAGGATTAGCATGTTGTGTGGCTGAAGCAGCCAGAAACCACTTTGTAAGGTAAAAGATGAGAGGTGTGTGTGGAAATGCTGTATTGTCTGGGAGATTTTCACAGAATAGCATGTGGTGAATTGATATCTTTGTTCCTCGTGTTGAAAATGTGGGTTGAGCTCCTGTCAACAGCCTCAGCCTCAGCCAATACCTCTCCCACAATCTCTCCCTGCAGAGGATGCCGTCACATCTTAAAGTCCTTGAGTACATGTGGATAGAAGCTTGTGTTTTTTTCTCTTGAGCCAAAATGGCATCCGGTTATGGAATGCACAATTAGCTTGTGTCCTTGAGGGATCATGTCTGCCAACTGCTTAGACTGCAAACATTGTTTGGCTTGACAGACTGACAGAAAACCTATAATACACAGCTCACAACACAGACATTTTTTATTATTATTATTATTTTATTTTTTAATTTAACCTTTATTTAACCAGGAATGGCTCATTGAGATTTAAAATCTATTTTTCAAGAGCGTCCTGGCCAAGATAGGCAGCACCAAGTCATTACAAAAATTACAGACAAACAACATGAAAAACTACAAGTAATCTACATGATATCTGAATACAAAAATATACGGTGAATTAGTAACAATTAAATAACAAATAATGAGTTATTCGTCATATGGTAGTGGTTGCACTGAGATAGAGGGCTATATTTCCAGCTGGCGGTAAGGAAGTGCTCGTGTCAAATGCACATTAGTTTGCGTTTTCATCATGTAAAAACTGGGGTACTGGCATTTTCAAGCCATAACGCCAGGTTCGGCAATTTGCTGCACAAAACGTCACAGTTTTGTGCAGCACAACTAGAGATATTTAAAGATGCCTTTAATACATAAAAAATAGGGACCAGTTTTGGTTCAAGAGTACATCTTTAAGACTTACCAAAAGCATGCCTTAGTGGTAATGCAGTGGTTCTGACAAACCATTTTCACAGGCTACCTGCATTTATTGGCTTCTTAGATCATGATAAAGATCTAGCCAATGCCTATTTTGATCTTGCATGTAGGATGATTAGTCCATGGAGGTATGATTTCACTCTGCCTGCTGAACCATAATTAGGCGCTTGCTGTAACTAGTTAATTAACTCAGAATTTTAAGGTCAGCTGGAGGAGGGGTGTCAACAACATTCCTTGCGACAGCCTGCTGACCCACAGATCCATGAACTAAAGGAGGTAAGCTGTGCTGCTCCTCTTCATAAGTGATGAGTTTTCTTTATTAGCCTACTCTAGGCCTGTACTGTTTTTCGATTAAACAATTAAATGTCCTAAAAAGTACATCCTTACCTCTACAGCACAATGGAGTATGTGGAGACTGTGTCATACCCTCTGTCCTCTCTGAAGGAGTTAGTGTGGGGACTCTAGCCTGCTGCTTCTGATGCTGCTCCCTCTGATGAATAACGTCCCAAAAAACAGAATGTGTGCGTCAGTTGTTTTATACTGACCTACTCATAATACTGATTATAGTGTGTTTTTTTGTGAGCGATAAGAGTGTGTTCACTGTTCTATTAAGTTGATGTGTGTTCTCAGATGTTTGATTTAATCTTGTTCCCAGACACTTCCGCCCAAATGTGAGGAGGCTGGTGGGCCAACGCTTCAAACTGTGGTCAGAAGGAGCTGGGGTGCAGACGGCTGACGGCAGACGGTGAGAGCAGGGGCGAAAATCTGATATCAACCTTGGAGGGGACAATTACATTACATTTTCTCAAGAGCAATTCCTGAGGGGGACACCAAAAGTAGTGCTGTAACACATAGCCTACGTTGTAATATGTTAAATGTATATTGAGGAACCATAATTCCTACAACTGAATAATTGATAGGTACAGTAGTTAACTGAAGGGTTTAACCAACTTGTTCAAATGTTTAAATCATTATAATACTACTACTAATAATAGTTATAGCAGTGCTCCTTACCAGTCCAGAATGTATGCAGGTATTCGTACTTACAACTAGCAATATCAAGAAAGGCCAGTAGGTAGCAATGGTACTGTACACTGTATGGGTGTAGTTTTCATAAATACAATGAACATGGTGTGATCTCATCTAAAATAATCTCCATTGAGAACCATCACAAAGTTAGTCTCCGTATTGAATTGACCTTTTAATTTGACTTTTTCTGATACATTTATATAGTCATTAAATGTGCCACTGGCCTGAGTCTACTACAATATCTTTACAAGAACAAAAAGCTTAAAATAAGTACAGTTCTAAAAGCAAAATAACTACTTCAATGAAAAACCCAAATAAATCAAACAAAATATCCTTCAGTCAGTGTCTCAACTCTTCAAACACCAGCTATGGACAAGTATGTCGCACAAAGTATGCAATTTTAAATAAAATAACATGAAATAAATAATTTGTAAGTGTACTGTCATGTACTAAAAACTACTCTCCTCTAGGCTGCTTAGTACCCGCTCATACTGCCCTAGCACAGCTCTAATAGCAGTATTCCGCACAGTCCACCTTGTTGGACATAGGGGTTTCCGGGTGGGCAGATGTGTTTCTTTGGACGTGGCAATTGATTCAAACATGCTCTTAAACTTTCCTGACTGGCCATAGAGGACACCTAACTGATGGKCCCAAGAAAGGGAATCCCGGATCAGTGGGGAGGCTGAGCAGCCAGCCTGTGTAATCAGATTTACACAGTGTGCTCCACAATGGACATAGAGGGCTAATGGCTGCTGCCTTCTCACAATTGCCTGTGCACCTGTGTATTTTCCTGCCATGTTTGAGGCACCATCGTAACTCTGCCCACGTAAGCCAGACATGGGCAAATTGAGCCTCAACAACACTTCAGTTGCCACTTTCGCAATGCCCTCGCCTGTTGTCTCCGACACCCTGTATAGCCCAATACTCCTCGTGAGGGACAAGGTCATGGTCAACATAATGCAAAAAGACACTCTCCTGTTCAGCACCAGAGACATCTTGGTACCATCAACATTAATGAAAATTGTACAATCGGAAGAGACCTAATCTCAGCTGCAATGCCTCGAATGATTGTAATGGCCATGATGTTCAGAATTTCATTCTGTGCTTGGGGCCTCTTGAAACGTCAACACTCTGTTGGCAAGAGTTTGCGGTTCAAAAATTGTGGGTGTGGCTGATATGGTTTTGTGCCATCACTGAGGTACTGGACAATGCTGTGCCACTGTCCCCTATACTGGTGCTGCTGGCAACAAGGGTGACACCTGGTCCTGCCGTGGCTGTGACATTGTTCTCTGAGTCTCTCTCCTGGCTCTTTCCCTTTCACCACCCTCACTGACTCAGTCTGTCTCCTAGAAAAGAAATAAGGTGTTTGCCGTACTCCTAACTACCGGTACCCAAAACTACACAATTAATCACAACAGCAATACCATTGCCATAAACAAATCTTAGTTTAGTCATCAGTTTAAGTTGAGAGCGGGGGTATCCATGGCATTTTCCAATTATGTCCCTATTTTACAAGTTAAAAAAATTGAGAACCTTTCATAATGTTGCCAACAAAGACTCAACAAACTTACCTGAGACTCCCTGTCTCTGCCAGTCTGTCCCTGCCTATCTGTCCCCAGCTCTGCTGTCTGTGTGCCATCTGTTGCCTGCTCTGCCATCTGTTGCCTGCTCTGCTAATGACATCATTGTGAAACATTCCATTGCATTTCACTTCTTTCTTATGAACATTTTATCAACTCGTCTTTGAGATATTAGGCCTAGAGTTCTTACTTTGCGTTTTGGTGTACTGAAAAATACTCTGATGTCCGTCTATTTACTTTTTTCTGCCATTTTTCTACCTGGCTGGCTGGCTGGCCGGTCTAGCTGCACAACACACACATTTACACAACATATGCTACAACCTTTTCTAATTTTAATATAGTTTGTTTCATATTGGCTGGCTTCCAACAATAGCTGAATTTGTAAAGCTAGCGAGCACCAATTCCGTTTCTGTGGGGTTTGCTAT